>NC_061093.1:1723300-1811243 GCF_015104395.2 Macrobrachium nipponense | reverse complement strand
GCTTTTATGAATTCTTCTTGGTTCCATAACAATATGTTCATTAAGGACATATGAGCTGGTCACTTACGGTGAGATGCAATTTCTGTGTTGACCTCCCATTACACGAAGGATGTCAAGTTAACTACAAGAGATCCTTTTCTCCTGGTTATTCGTGTTCTACGGATATGTTGCTGGGATAGGGAGCCGACACTGATCCTTAACTAGTGAGTTAATTTTTAGTTTAACTTAGTGATTTTTATTGGGGTTTTTGAAAGGAGTTTGGGGATAACTCTTTTCAAATTAAGCGCTAACCCTCGTGTTAGGATCAGGTGATCGGGATCAGTGTTGTGCTCCTTAATTATGCTAATAGGCATAGGTATATGGTCATATGAGTGGATTAGCACCCATTGACAAATGCCAGTTAGGCTCTGCCGAGTAAGTGGATAAGACCCCATCGGCAGACCCACAAGCAACTTCTTACCCAATAGGGTCCAACATCCTTGCTGAGGCTCTTGAGACGAAGCAGACTCCTAAGCAATAGCTAGGAAAAGTCAACCCTCCGTCTGAAAAGATAGGAACCAAGGTTTATAAGAGGTCCTTCTGATAACTTGTGGTGTTCGGTCAGGAAGCCAAGGTTACCAATGTCAAAGAATGCTTTGGCTTTTTCTTGAGGGACACCATCAAGGAAGTGCATTCATCCTGTCAAGACAGTGATCTGAAAAGTTGAAGGTGAATGCGCATGGACTGAGGGCTATTTCTACGTCGTAGCCTTCCAAAAGAACATGGCACTCAATGACATCTTGAATGCCACATTTTGGCGTAGTAATTCAGAGTTTGCCTCTTCACTACCTTCGGGAGGTGAGGATTACATACGAGAACTGACTACTCTTTTGGGCCCATATGTCGCAGCAGACACTATATTGGGGACAGAGAGTAGCACTCTTCCTATCATTTAGAAAATAATATGTTAGTTTGGACTTTTTAATTTTATTTCTTTTTATTTTTTGTTTTTATTATGTTTATGTAGGTGTTTAGTTTTTTGTGGTCTTGGGTAGGCCGCCTTAGGCGGACTTCCCTCCATTAGCCTTGGTTATACGAAGTTTAACCAGATAGGCTAGGTCAGGTGGTAATGTTTTTGCTTCGCCCTCATAGTAGGGTAAAATGTTTTTGTCACAGTGTGGTCACGCCCCCGTTGACAAATCATCTGGAGCGCACCAGCTACATAGGTTACGTCCTTGCTGGCACCTCCAGTGAAGCATTAACAGCATTCGGTGTCTAAACAACACCTAAATGATCTGTCACATTGTGGTCACTCTCCCCATGACAGTTCATTAGAGCGCACCAGCTACACAGGTCACGTCCTTGCTGGCACCTCTAGGAATGCAGTACCGAAATTGGAGGTCTATAATATAGGATCTAGTTGCATTGTGGTCACGCCCCCGTTGACAGATCCTCTAGAACTCAACAGCTTCACAGGTCACTACCTAGCTGGAGTCTCTAGTAAAGCAGAAGCAGACTTGGGTGACGGTACTCACGAAGTCAGCTATGCTAACAGTTAAGGGACCAAAATATCAATCATATATATGAAATTGTTTCCCAAAATCGAATCTGTCTCCCCCTTCCTCCAAAGGTGGGATTCAGCTATTTATATATCTGGCAGGTAAGATTCATGAACAAAATGATATTGTTATGATACAATAAAGTTTGTTCATACTTACCTGGCAGATATATATAATCAAAGTGCCCACCCACCTCCCCTCAGGAGACAGTGGCACTAGAAAAATCTGACAGAAAATGGGAATGGTTCCTTACGCCCGCCTCCCAGCGACGGGAATGGGTACTGCCTCTAGAGATTTCTCAGAATGAGTAGCCTAGTGACCGTTTTCTGTTTTGGTATGAGTGGTTGAGTGAATGAAGAAGTATTAAAACTTTATGCAAATTGTTTCCTTGCTGTTTAATTCTTGCTTCTCTTTAGAAAAATAAAATCAGTTGATTTCATTTTTTTCTCTTTTGGGGGGACGTGTCAAGGTAATTGCCTTATAGCATAGGAAGATAAAGGAAAGGAAAACGCATCTTCGAGAAATTCTACAATAAGGAGGCTTTCGCACCTGTGTTGGAGGCGCCTGTTCTCGCGGTTGTACTGGAATCGTCAGGCGTGTTGTGGAGCGCTACACGCGCCTAAGTGTCGGGAGAAACGCAGCGAAATATGATGCAATATTCCGTTGAGAGTCTTCTAAGAAGTTCTAGTAATCTCGGGAGCCTGTGATGTTCGCCGTAGGCTCCGCCCCCTGAGTGCCGTATAAATACGACTGTCGAAGTAGGAGAAAGCAGAGATCATAAAAGAGAGATCACCAGTTAGTCACAGAGAGATATCCTCAGTAAGAGCCACAGATCAAATTATCAGTGAGAGATCAGCAGCAGCAGAGATCATCCGTGAGAGATAAGAGAGAAAGGGACTGACGAAGGATCAGAAGAAAAGTTACTCGAGAGTTGGTTGGATTTTGGTCAAGCCATCTTCAGGAGTGGACGACCGAGTTATCTCGACATTGAGCAGACTTCAGAGAAGAAAATGTCCTGCTAGAGGTTTTGGGGAGTTCCTGACTTTAGAGTATCGAGAGTAGACTTTATTTTCTGCAATACGGAGTCAAGAGGAAGTCTGCAATCGCCGTTCTCCTTTTGTGAAGCCATCGCTTCGAGTCGCTAATCTAAGCAGCAAGTATTTGAATTACCTCACTGTTCCCCCAGTTCATGCAGTGTAAGATTTTGCCTTTTTATGTAAATAGGAGATACCATTCTGCATTTACCTTAGTTACTAAGCTTGTTAATAAACCTTTGTTGTGTTAGTGTTTCTTTCTATATTCGTATCCCCAGTTTCAACTGTTGGTGTTGAAATATTATTTTTTTTTATTTATTTCATATCAAACCTGAAGCGGACCTCTCGCTTAGAGGCTGTAACAAGTGTGAAGGCACAAATTTTGTATAGGAGTGTATCTTTATATCATAAAGGTATATATTGTAAGTGTCTGTCGTTTTATAGGGCTTTTGGACCCAGGCACAGGGGTCCCCTCATGCCACTTCTGTTTCATTCTGGCTGAATCAAAGCGGTTTTCTACGCAAGGCTGCTCTTTGCTTCATATGTATGAGAGCCTTGCTCCCTGAATGGAATCCAGAAACCTTAAGCTCAATTGACTGAGCGGATTTTATTCCAGCTGCACTACACTACCCACCATCCTCTTCTTAAAGTGGGAATCAGCTAACTTTAACATTAGGTAAGATTCACCACAAATGATATAAATTTTCATAATAAAATTGAATATATTTTGATACTTACCCACTGTTAAGTAGACCCCACCCAGCCTCCCCACAACTTGGTGGGCTGCCAAGGAGAATTCTAATGAGCTAAAACATTCAAAACACACCTGGTGGAGAACAGGTGAACTAGACAGTCATCCGGGCAGCCATTAGATTTTTTGTTTGAATGCCGATTCACCTAATCGGCGCAGAGATATAAGCGAAATTTAACAGTAAGCAAGTATCCAAATACTAATACATTTTATTATGAAGATTTGTATACGTAATACTCCCTATATACTAATTGTTCAACATATACATTGTGCATCTGTTTAATCAGTTATTGTAACTGGTATTTTAGATTAATACAGCTCCATAGTGGTGAAGAAATTCAGTAAATATACAGTAAGTGGTTTAACAGAATTTATCATTTGTTACCTCAAATGAGTTGGTAATGTGAAGTATAGAGTCTTGTCTGTATGTTGTATTATATTGTATTGAATTTGAAAATCTTAATTTATTTCTTTTCAGTGATGCATGGACAGTTATATGCAGTTGCATCAGGTCTGTTTGCAGCAATAGCTAGTCTCTGTGGAAAATATGCTATGGCCTCTTCTGAAGCACAGTACCTTTGTGAATCAATGTTATTAGCATTAAGTCAAGATGACGACCTTAAACAAACCAATTTTGTTGAATCAAGCTGCAATGAGGTACGTACAGCAATGCCGTTCCAGTACTGAAATGTATTTTAAGTCAAATATATAAGTGTTCCCAAAGAAAATGCAATCCAGTACTTACAAAATGCTTTGTTCCTAGAAGAATACAAGTACAAGCTTTTGGGCCTGCTACAAGCCTTTTATATGAACTTTCTTATGGCAAAATCTAATTAGTTCATTGAAGCTTGGTAGCAAGGTAGTTAATGGGTGACAGGTGAGTTAGATTTTGGGGAACCACCAACTCATTTGGTAAAGTGTCTACTTTTATTTTGGCTGACTTGCTGATAAGACATCTAGCACTTTGCTCATCTTGGGTGTTTTTAAAGCATTCTAAGGATTTTACTGATTGAATAGTTGATGAATTTGGCTTGTTTGGGGGGGGTTTTTGAGCTTTGGGTTTGATTGTGGTCAGATGGTGCACGATAATTCCCCAGCTAGTAAGAGTAATGAGCATAGACATCCAGAATGTTAATTGTGTGCTAGGTTTGTGTTCTCTGTATATTTATCCTCTCATTCTTACTGTTCTGAAATTTAGAAACTGAAATATCTGAAAGTAAAATATATCAGTCACACATATACAGTGCCCCTGGTTTTACGTGGTTCACATTTCCATGGCCCACTTTGTTGTGGATTTTTGTGGAACATATTCACTTTTATGCGGGCAATTTTCACTAATTCATGGATAGTATTTCTATAGGCTGTATATATCTAAAATTATCACTAAATGTAAATCTGGGAATAAAAATAAAGAATTTTACTATACACTTTATTTCACGAAATTTGTACATATTTTCCTAACGTATAGTTTACAAAGTAAACTGAAATTTGTACAGACAGTCCCTGGTTATTGGTGGGGCTTCTGTTTCTGGGGGTGTGCTGTTAAGCGAAAACCGCCATTAACCAAAACTCAGTGATCTATGGTGCTTATGGCGTTGATAACCGGAACTCATCCTGTTATGGTGCCATAAATCGCTGATTTTATGGCGCTAGACAAGCTCCATAAAGCCGGATTGCCAGTAACCGAGTCTGCCAGTAACTGGGGACTGCCTGTACATGTAGTAGTACTAGAAGTACAGTACAGTATTTTCCTAACTTACATTATATACAAAGTACGACTACTAGTGCATACTGCTAATACGTGAACCGAAATTTGTACATATATTTAACCTGCAGAGTAAAAAGTAAGCTGAAATTTGGAAATTTGTGCATATTACTTACTATGTATTTTCCTTACCTATAGCAGTACATACTATGCAAAGTAAGCTTTACAGTAAACAACCTTCAGTAATGACAGCACAGCAAAGCAGAGAAGTTACATACTATGTAGTAGTAGTACTATGTATCGTCTTCTGCTTCTTCCACCACCTGCACTTCAGGGGCTTCGAGAGGCTTTGGAGGGCCCTTCTTCTTCTGTTAGAAGAACGTAGTGATAGGCAGCTGCTGTTATTGTTTCTTCTTGCTAACTTGGAAGCTAACATAGGGTGCCATTACCCCTTAAATTGCACTCACAGATTTCAAGGTGCGTTCCATATGGTTATCAAGGAATAAAAATCTATTCCCCCACCTTCTTGAGCATTCTCAAAAATTCAGACAGAACTTCCAAAGACAGGCCCTCATCCTCCTCCACTTTGTCCCCAACCTGGAATAGATACAAATAAATACTATATGTACAGTGATCCTCAAATATGATGCGACAGGATTCTTTTTGTTTCGGCTAGATTCTCAGACTCAACGTGACATTGCCAATTAGTGTTTTATAAGGTTAGTGGTGCCACCAATGACAGTGCACTCAACATGTTCCTCGGGCTGGTCAACATAACTACCTCTGCAGCATTATAACAGTAGACCTAATAAGCTCAACAGTCATAACAAAATTTTCAAAATATGTAGGAATGTGAATTACAACAGGTTTTTGTACATGAAACTTACCCAGCAGATATATACTTAGCTATAGACTCGGTCGTCCCGACAGAATTTCAAAACTCGCGGCACACGCGACAGGTAGGTCAGGTGATCCACCATTCCCGCCGCTGGGTGGCGGGGTCTGGAACTATTCCCGTTTTCTAAGCCATAATTTCTCTGTCGGTTGAACGGACAACACCTATTGTTCGTTCCTCCATCTTGGATTTCTACTCGTTTGCCGAGAATTTGGATTGGTTTTTTGGTGACGTATTCTGTTTTTTCTCTGGCTTGGCATACGCTTATTGTGGACTGTTTTTCGACTTTGGTTTTGACTACTCTTTCACGATGTCTGACGCTAAGGCTTCACCTATGTTTAGAGTTTGCAGTAGGGAAGGTTGCAAGGTTAGGCTGCCTAAATCGGCAGTAGATCCTCATAGTATTTGCGCTAAATGCAGAGAGAATGAATGTTCTTTTAATAACACCTGTGTTGAATGCGAGAACCATACGGAGCTTGAATGGAAGGAGTTATCGTCATATGTTAGGAAGCTTGAGAGAGATAGAGTAAGAAAGGCTTCAGTTAGGTCATCTAGTAGATCTTGCTCTTTAGAACAAGAAGTTAACTCTCCTACTAACGATTTTCCCTTAGCCTCAGCTGCTTCTCCCTGTTCTGAATCCAAAGATTCTTCTTCAGAGAGGGAAAATGTAAAGGCTTCAATCAAGAAACTTCAAGCTCAGCTACGAGCTCTAAACGAAGGTAAGAGTGGTGATAGTGACTTGTGCAGTGTCCCCAGTGCAGTGGAGGGGGCGTCTGACCGGTTCCTCATTGCTCCTAGGCCTAGACCGCTTCCAAACTCCCAGGACCAGGGGAGGAGGAATGTCGAAAGCCGCAGGGAGGATGCAGAACATCCCCAACGGTCAGGCGTCCCTTCGGCAGATCCTGTTGTAAAGTCCCAGGCTGCCTCGGATTGCCGCAGAAAAGGCGTCCTAAGGGAGTGTTTTTCGGCCTCAGAGTCTTCCTCTCCTAAACGAGGATGGAGTTCGGCCTCTCTTTCGCGCCCTTTGAAGAGAGCCTGGAAGGCGCCTAAAGGAGACGCGGCTGATTCCAGCCCAGAGCGTTTTCCTGAGGATTGGCCTTCGGGACCTAAGAAGACGAAACAAGAGGAGCCTTCTCTTCAGGATCCTACGAAGAAGTTTTTGATTAATCTGCAAGAGCAGTTAGCTTCTTTAGTAGGCTCCTTTGCTAAGGACTCGACAAGGAGGAAAGATGTTTCGCTCCCTGTTAAGAGTTCCGCTAAGCGCCCCTCTTCGTATAGGAGAGAACCCTCACAATCTCCAGGGCGTTTATCGCCTTCGTCGAGAGACTCGTCCGATAGGAGTTGTTCTCCTGAGAGAAGAGTTCTTTCGCCCTATAGGCTGTCTTCTCCGAAGCGCCCTATGAGACGCTGCGAATCGAGCAGAAGTCTCGATCGGTTTAGGTTCAAGGAACCGGAAAACCGATTTAAGTATCAGGATCCTTTGGGTCTGCAGGACCAGGAGCCAGACAGGCGCAAAGAGGCATCAAGATGCAAGAAAGGGCGTCAAGAGCCTCTCAGACCACAGGATTCAGGACGTCAGGAGTCTGCTAGAAGGCAGGAATCAGGACGCCATGAGTCAGGGCGCCAGGAGTCAGGACGCCATGAGTCAGGGCGCCAGGAGTCAGGGCGCCAGGAGTTAGGACGCCAGGAGGCAGGACGCCAGGAGTACGTTAGGCGTCAAGAGTTAGGGCACCAAGAGCCTGTTAAGCGTCATGAATCAGGACGCGGGGATCTTTTCAAGCGCCCTGAATCAGGGCGCCAGGAGCCTAGCAAGCGCCGCGAACCTGGCGAACCGCAAGAACCTAGACAACAAGAGTCTAGTAGGCGCAAGAGTGTTTTGGACAGGCAGGAGCCTCACTCTTCGTATAGGAGTGCTAATGTTCAGCGCTCCCCTTCTCGGGAAAGGAGTTCTTCTCCCGGGAAGAGCCAGATCACTCCCAAACGGTCTCCTTCGGTGGATCACTTGGACCAGGTATCGGAAGACGACGAGCCAGTAGATGTAGCAGTTTCTGACTACAAGAGACTTTCACTTTTGCTGCTAAAGGAGTTCGGAGACTCCCTTCATCCTGCTGACCCTCCTTCACCAGGATCTTTGATGTCTAGCACAAAAGCTCTCAAGTCGTCTTCCTTCGTCAAGATGCGCCCCGCTCTTTGTATGAAAAAGGCCTTAAAGACCTTTTCAGAGTGGTTGACTTCCAGAAGGGAAGCGGGCAAGACAGTTTTTTCCTGCCCTCCTTCCAAGTTAACAGGCAAACCAGGAAGGTGGTACGAGACCAAAGAACCTATGGGGTTAGGCCTCCCTTCTTCCGCAGATGCGGATTTTGCTTCCTTAGTGGACTCTTCCAGGAGGAAGTCTTTGCTGTCTGCTAAGGCAACATGGGGCATGTGTGAGCTAGACCACCTTCTAAAGGGCCTTTTTAAAACCCTAGAAGTCTTCAATTTTATGGACTGGGCTTTGGGAGCTTTAGCTAAGAGAGCTCAGGACACTGACTTTGTTTCCATGGAGGAACTTTCAAGCGTCCTGGCTTGCTTGGACAGAGCGGTCATGGTCGGTTCCGTAGAAGTTGCCTCTCTTTTTGGAACGGGAGTCTTAAAGAAGAGATCGGTCTTTAGCTCTTTTCTAGCAAGAGCCGTATCACCTTTGCAAAGAACATCTCTTCTTTTTGCACCGTTATCCCCGCATCTGTTTCCACAGGAGACTGTTAGAGAGGTTTCTAAATCTCTTACGGAGAAGGCAACTCAGGATCTCCTCACGCACTCAGCCAAGAAGTTTAGGCCGGCAGTGCCTATAGAGAAAAAAGAGAGACCCTCTTTTGTACAGCCCTTTCGAGGTGCCTCCTCTTCTAGAGCCCCTCTTAGAGGTCGCAGACCAGATAGAAGGAGTAGACCATCTAGAAGGTCCTTCGGGAAGTCTAGATGAGCAGGGAGTCCTCCAGACGAAAGTAGGTGCCAGACTACTCCACTTTGCAAAAGTCTGGGCGCAGAAGGGAGCGGACTCTTGGTCCCTCTCTATCCTGATGAAAGAATACTTGATCCCCTTCAGGGAAAATCCTCCCTTGACGACAACTCCAAGGGAGTTGACTGCAAGATACTCGGATCCGGTCCGAAAGCTTGCTATTTTGCAAGCAGTGGAACAGATGATTTCCAAGGAAGCGGTAGAACTCGTTCAAGATCTCCAGTCTCCAGGATTTTACAATCGGCTATTCCTGGTACCGAAAGCATCGGGGGGATGGAGACCGGTTCTAGACGTCAGTGCCCTGAATTTCTTTGTCTTGAAGAAGAAATTTTCAATGGAGACGTCTTCCTCTGTTCTGTCTGCTCTTCGTCCAGGGGACTGGATGGTGTCCCTGGACCTTCAGGATGCGTATTTCCATGTGCCAATTCATCCGGCAGCAAGGAAATATCTGAGATTCATGTTCCAAGGGAAAGTGTTCCAGTTCCGAGCGATGTGCTTCGGACTTTCGACTGCCCCTCAAGTCTTCACGGACATCATGAAGAATGTAGCTTATTGGCTACATCTGGAAGGGATCAGGATCTTGTTATATCTGGACGATTGGCTAATAAGAGCCCAATCGGAGAAAAAATGTCTGGAGGACCTGTTAGTTACTCTAAATTTGACAAAGTCCCTAGGACTTTTAGTCAATCGCGAGAAATCCATGCTGACTCCCCAGCAGAGTATTGTCTATCTGGGAATTCAGATGGATTCTCGGGATTTTCTAGCGTATCCTTCGCAGGAAAGGAGAGAACGCTGCTTAGAAAAGGTGGCAGTCTTCTTAAGGAAAGAACATTGTTCCGCGAGGGAATGGATGAGCTTACTGGGGACCCTCTCCTCGATGGAACAGTTCGTTTCCTTAGGAAGACTACACCTATGACCCCTTCAATTTTATCTGAAGGAGAAGTGGGATTGGAAGTCCAACAATCTAGGAGATACATTTCCAATCTCGAAAGGGATCAAGGAGAATATCCGTTGGTGGTTAGATCCACAGAAACTAAGCAAGGGAATCTCCCTTCGCTTACAGAACCCTCGCCTAGCGTTATGCAGACGCCTCAGATTCAGGGTGGGGAGCGACCCTAGGTTCGGAAGAAGTGTCAGGCACTTGGGAAGGAGAACAAGTGTCCTGGCACATAAACAAGAAAGAACTAACAGCCATTCATCTAGCTTTAGTTCATTTCGAGGAACAGGTCTCAGGTCTGGGGATTCAGATTCACTCGGACAACACACCAGCCCTCGCTTATATAAAGAAACAAGGGGGGACGCATTCCTTTTCCCTGTACGAATCAGCAAAGGATCTGCTGATTTGGGCTCAGGAAAGGAAGATCTCTCTTCTCACAAGGTTTGTGCAGGGAGAGAAAAATGTCTGGGCAGATCTGTTGAGCAGAAAAGAACAAGTCCTACCCACGGAATGGACTCTCAATCCTCAGATTTGCCAACAACTTTGGCATCTGTGGGGAAGGCCCAATATAGACCTGTTCGCGACCAACAAGAATCACAGATTAGAGACCTATTGCTCCCCGATCTCGGATCCACAAGCAGTAGCAGTAGACAGCTTTCTGTTAGATTAGACGGGCTTGGACGCATACGCCTTCCCTCCTTTCAAGATAGTAGGGGAAGTATTGAGGAAGTTCGCTTGCTCGGAAGGAACAAGAATGACCCTCATCGCTCCCTTCTGGCCAGCTCTCGATTGGTTCACAGAGGTGCTGGAGTGGTTAGTAGATTTTCCAAGATCGCTTCCACTAAGGAACGATCTTCTCAAACAACCCCACTTCGACAGGTTTCACAAAAACCTCCCCCCCGCTCTAAGTCTGACCGCCTTCAGACTGTCGAAGGACTTGTCAGAGCAAGGCTTTTTTCACGAGAAGTGGCGAAGGCTATTGCAAGAGCCAGAAGAGTCTCCACCTCTAAAGTATATCAGTCGAAGTGGGAGTTGTTTAGAAGATGGTGTAAGAGAAAGAAAATATCCTCTTCCAGTACCTCTGTAACTGAAATCGCAGATTTTCTCCTATATTTGAGAAAAGACTGTAACCTGGCAGTTTCAACAGTGAAGGGTTACAGAAGTATGCTGGCCTCAGTTTTTCGACATAGAGGAATAGATCTGACGAATAATAAAGATCTACATGACCTTACAAGGTCTTTCGAAACCACGAAAGACCATGTAATCAAGAAGCCTAGCTGGAACTTGGATGTGGTCCTCAAGTTCCTAATGTCGAAAAAATTTGTACCGTCTCACGCAGCTTCGTTTAGAGACTTAACGAGAAAGTCATTATTCCTCTTTGCATTAGCAACAGCCAAGAGAATTAGCGAGTTGCAAGCTTTGGAAGGTAAAGTGGGTTTTAAGAAGGATTCAGCGATTTGCTCCTTTAAACCATTTTTTCTAGCAAAAAAATGAAAATCCCTCAAAGCCTTGGCCAAGAAGCTTTGAGATAAGAGGACTATCTTCATTAACAGGGAGAGAACTAGAAAGGACTTTGTGTCCAGTCAGGGCACTCAAGTTCTACCTGGAGAAGAAGAAGTTGCTGAGAGGTACAGAAGAAAGTCTTTGGTGCTCTGTAAGAGATCCGAAAAGATCGATTTCTAAGAACGCCCTTACATACTTCATAAAAGATGTAATAAGGGAAGCTCACCTTAAGTGCGATGAAGAGCACCTCAAGGTTCTCAGAGTGAGAGCTCATGAAGTGAGAGCCATAGCTACGTCTATGGCATTTCACAAAACATGGTCTCTTCAGGCTCTTATAGAGTCTACGTTTTGGAGATGTAATTCTGTGTTCGCCTCGAATTACCTAAGAGAAGTTAAAATTTCGTACGAAAAGTGCTTTGCTCTGGGAGCGTATGTTTCGGCGAATTCAGTGCTGGGAGAAGGGGCTGAGGCTAATCCTTCCTAATTTAGTTTAGTGTTTAAATTACTTTTTATTGGTGGTTGTTTTTTATTGGTTAATTGTCAGAGGGAATAGGGAACCCTCTTGCAATTCATAGATTATAACAATACTAACATGGTCAGGTGATCGGGATTGGCTTCAGTGCTCTTTGTGATTTTTTAATAACCTTAACTCTGTCATGTAAGAGGGCGAGTCTCCATTGATATGACAAAAGGTCAAGGCTCTACCATGTAAGTGGGTCAGCCCCCATTGGTACGATCCAGAATAGGCTCTATCGCGTAAGCGGGCTAGCCCCCATTGACACGATCCAAAGAGTTATTCAACCATAGGTTCATTCCTCGTTGAAACTCTTGAGGCAGGCAGACTCATCGACAGTAGTCATGAAGTCTTCAGCCCAATCAGGTAGGAACTATGGATTATTTTATCCAAGAACATAGGTTGTTTTTTCCCTGTTTTTTAATGTATTTAGTTTAAGTATTATTTTGTTTTTAGCTGTCTCTTGCCCGCCACCAAGGGTGCCAATCAGCTAAGTATATATCTGCTGGGTAAGTTTCATGTACAAAAATGATATTGTTAAGATACAAAGTTTTGTACATACTTACCTGGCAGATATATACGATTAATGGCCCACCCATCCTCCCCTCAGGAGACAGGTGGAAGAGAAATTATGGCTTAGAAAACGGGAATAGTTCCAGACCCCGCCACCCAGCGGCGGGAATGGTGGATCACCTGACCTACCTGTCGCGTGTGCCGCGAGTTTTGAAATTCTGTCGGGACGACCGAGTCTATAGCTAAGTATATATCTGCCAGGTAAGTATGTACAAAACTTTATTGTATCTTAACAATATCATTTTTATAATGTTGAGGTTTTAGGCTGTGTTTAAGCTGCCTGTATGTTGCAAAATGATATATAGGCCTAAAAAATGATCTAACCCTTCTGAAATTTATTTGTAGAGATTGCCTGTTTTTTTAAGGAATGAAAGATGATGATGATTTTGATTATATGGAGAAGATGGCTGTTAATCAAAATATCTCTTGAGCGCTAGTAATATCACAGCATATGGAACACTTGTATTTTAACTGGCTTAAAATATTTTCTTAAAAGTCCTGCTCGCTTTTTGTGTATAATTAATTCTTCCATAAGGTAACTTGTAGTGCAAGAATGTGTAGATAACCTCCTTTTCTTTCTGGCCAAAGATTATTGATATAGAAATGTGAATGCTAAGTGTGGATCAACAAAAAACAGTTAAGGGGGGGGGATAGTGTGTCTGAAGCAATCATTTTTGAGAAAGCTAGGATGTTGCATGCTAATTTAAGTAAGAAAAGGCCAACAATAAGTGCTGCTCTTAGTGATTTCAAGGCCAACAGAGGCTGGTGTGAGAAATTCAGAAAGTGTACGGGCATCCGTAGTGTCGTAAGGCATGGGGAGGCTGCAAGCTCAGATAAACAAGCCACCGAAGAATTTGTTCAGGAATTCAAGGAGTATCTTGAAGCTGAAGGATTCCTCCCACAACAGGTCTTCAGTTGTGATGAGTCAGCCCTGTTTTGAAAAAAAATGCCAAAACAGACCTACATCATGCAGAAGGAAAGCCCATTGTCGGGGCACAAGCCTATGAAAGACATGCTAACTCTCTTGTTCTGTGGAAATGCCATAGGGGATTTCAAAGTGAGGCCCCTACTTGTGTATCACTGAAACTTCCCAAGTTTCAAGAAAAACATTGTCATATAAAGGATAAATTGCCTGTGATATGGAAGGCCAATAAAAAGGCATGGGTCATGAGACAAATTCTCACTGAGTGGGTCAATGAAGTGTTTGGCCCAAGTCCGAGTGTGAAAAGATGCCTGCAAGAAAATCAGTTGCCCCTCAAGTGCCTCTTGGTAATGGACAATGCTTCTGCGCATCCTCCTGGCTTGGAAGACCAGCTGTTAGATTAATTTAAATTCATCCCTGAAGTTCTTGCCCCCTAATACCACTCCTCTCATCCAGCCCATCAACCAGCAAATCATCTTGAACTTGAAGAAACTGTACATGAAGGCATTATTCCAAAGGTGCTTTGAAATTACCTCAGACACTGAATTGACCCTAAGAGAGTTCTGGAAGGAGCACTTCAATATCTTCAACTGCATAAGCCTTATAGTCAAGGCTTGGCAAGGAGTGACTTCCCGGACAATGAACTCTGCTTGGTAAAAATTGTGGCCGGAGTGTTACCTCGAGAAGGATTTCAAGCAGTTTGAGCCTGGCCCCGACAACCCTACACCTGTTGTAGAGTCTATTGTGTCTCTTGGGAAGTCCATGGGCTTGGATGTGAGTACGAGGATATGGAAGAGCTGGGGGTGCCTCCAGGGAAGAGCTAACCACTGAGGAGCTGCAAGACCTTCAGCAGGACCGGCAACAGACGGCAGGTGAGGAATCCGAGGAAGAGGAGGAAAAAAGGGAATACTGTGCCTACTTCAGTGATCAAGAAATGTTGTGAAGTGGAGGGATTTATAAAGTTTTGTTGAGACACACCATCCTAACAAAGATGTAATCCGTGTGTCTAACATGTTTAATGATGCGTAATGCTTTGTATCATTTTAGGCAGATATTTATGTCTGAAACAAATGTCTCTGGACAGTTTTGATATTCGACAGGGGTCAAGTGACTCTCAAGCTGGTCCCAGTGCCAGTAAAAACGAAATGGGGAAGTAACCTTAGACTGCCACTAAAAAATGTAGAGAAGTAACCCCAGATAAGTTCATGATACATTAAGTCCTTCTGGAGGGGGATTCCCCTTCCAAACAGTAACCTCTCCTCCTCCCTCTCCCCGCCTCTCCGTCTTCCATACGCTGACAAGTCTTCCATATAGGTAAGGTTGATGTTAAATGTTCATTATTCATTTCATTATTCATTTAGATTTATTTCTTATTCTTTTCTGTATGCAAAACTTTATTCCCTGTAAAATGTATTTTTTTAAATATTTTTTGGGTGGTCTGGAGTGCATTAATACTATTTACATTATTCCTTATAGGAATTATTGCTTTAGTTTTTGTACATTTTGGATATCTTAGGATGTCTTGGAATGGATTTTTTACGAAAACCGAGGTTCCACTGTATTTAAAATATTCACTAATTATATTTGCATTTTATTTTCCAGAAAAAGTAGACAGGAAAATAAAATGAAAATAAGTAGCAAATATTTTAAATACTGTATACTAATACAGGCGGCCCGTGGTTAATAGTGCAATCGCTCAGCGGCAAATCCGTTTTACGGCTGTCATCAAAAATATTCTCTAAAAAAATACGGCATTTTAAGGTATTTTTACGACACAATTTTCAGTTAACAGCGCCGTTAGCGCCGTTGTCTAAAGAGTTCATACATTTGTAGAAATGCCGTTCAGACCATAAAGGTTATGCAAATTATGTTAACAAATTGTATGGAGAGTTATTACATAGGTATTAGGGTAAAATATATGCCTCTGACGCTGTTCTATGCCGAAAAATCGAGTTACATAAGTGCAAATTTAGCTATGGATGTGTCGATTTATAAATGTTCATGCTTTTATGTTTAAAATGTGTATGAAAATGTATTACGTGTAAGGCATTTTTATTTCTGCACAGAAATATGACACGAAGGCAGCTTTTGAAACTGCCCTTCACGTTATCAAATACGATCTTTTTTCATGTTCTTTCTTGTGAGCCGCCGCCTGCAACTCTTCCGAAAATATCTAGTTAAAAATCGTGCAAATTAGCGATTAATATGTCAATTTTATAAATGTTCATGCTTTCATGTTTAAAATGTGTATGAAAATATATTACATATAGGGTATATTTATTTCCGTGCAGAAATATGATAAAAAGGCAGCTTTTGAAACTGCCCTTCAAGTTATTGAATACGATGTTTTTTCATGTTTGTTCTTGTAAGCCGCCATCTGCCGCTCTTCCGAAAATATCAAGTTAAAAAGAGTGCAATTTTAGCGATGGATGTGTCGATTTTTTAAATGATTATGCTTTTATGTTTAAAATGTGTATGAAAATATATTAAGTATAGGGTATTTTTATTTTGTACATAAATAAGATACAAATTAAGGCAGCCTTTGTAACTACGCTCCACGTTGTCGGGATGTTTTTTCATGTTTGTTCTTGTCTGCCACTGTTCTGAAAAATGCAAGGTGTTATTTTATTAATTATGCATCTTTTCCATAAATCCTTTAAAAAGTTATACATTATTTCACTGTATCCAATAATATGTACTGTATGTATTCTCATATTAGTATACTATTATAAAATACTACGGCAAATTTAAGCCAGTATTCCGCGGAGCGGCCAATGTTGTGGTTTGAAATCAGCTGATGGCGAATACAAGTTTGTTTTGCCAAAACGCAATTCTGAGCGAATTCTCTTGCTTCTAGTTAGCATAAACGAATATCTAGATACTTGACTTATATTAGACACGGCTATTTTTCCTTATACAACGTGTTTTTAGGGGGAAATGTGAATTGAATATGTCTCGTTGTGAATGTGAAATTTTTTGTTGTGTTAACAGATTACGTTGGCGGCATGTTTATTGAGTAAAAATATTACGAGATTCCGTTCGCAATTCTCCTTTATATCATCGTAATACGAACTTTATGTTATTTATCTTATATCGGTGTGAAACCAACAGTAAAATGTGTTCTTTCAGGCACAGTATTTTTGATTAAAATGATTTTACCTCAATTTTATCTACAGTTGTGTTTGATGGCATACGTTTACTGGAGTTTTATCCTTGTTGCCAATGTACGATAATAGTCATTAGCAGCTTGAACAGTTTTCTCAGCTTCAGTTATAACTAGGTTTAAATTTAACATTATATATCCCGATTGATCTTTGATCTATATTGATCTTTGATCTATAGCGAATAAAGTTATTACATTAAGATATCTCAGTTCCATTCTATACATAACGCCATTTATAACAACTGTGGTAATAGTGTACTGTAGTACGATGATTGAAATACAAGCCAAACGGATGTTATCCAATTCGATTGTATTTAGAAAAAAAAAGTTGTTTCTTGTTCGGTTGTTCATGGCTGTACACGTTCATGCAACGAGTATAACGTTAAAACCATACTTTCATTATTCTCCTTTGCTGTTATTGAACTTATGTAACTAGAAGATGGATAAAGTTAGACTATTTTAATTTGGTCTCTCATAAAATTAGACTATCGTAAGACTAATGATTGTGACTTGAACACTACAGCTACCTGTACACTGTATAATCCTTATTATATCTTTACATACTCTAGACATCCGAAGGATTAAAGCGAGGCTTTTTTCACTTACAATATTTATAATGCTATAATGTACTGTACAGTACTACTATACAGTAAATTCTATAGTACTATACTGCATAAATATAATTTTACTTATTGCGCCATTGTGGGATTTCGGCGCCTTTGACTGGTCTAGAGTTTCGAAAGAAGGTGTGCAGCGGCCGTAGGCTTAAAATCGCTTAGCGTCGAAAATCACTTAGCGTTAGCGGCCAGGAACGGAGCCCCTGCCGCTAACTGAGGGCCGCCTGTATGGTCTATCATCCAAAAACACTTTATGCAGTAATATAATTTCAAATGCATCTTACATTATACCCTTAGAGAGAGTGAGTGAGTCGAATCTTACACTTGATACTCTCCGTCTGGGGTCCACCTTGAAATGAGCTTAACCCTTAAACGCCGAAGCGGTATTTTAATAATCATCTCCCATATGCCGGTGGGGTTCGGGAGTGAGCGCCGAAGCGGAAAAAATGTTTTTTTTTTCAAAAATCACAGCACGCTTAGTTTTCAAGATTAAGAGTTCATTTTTGGCTCCTATTTTTTTCATTGCCTGAAGTTTAGTATGCAACCATCAGAAATAAAAAAAAATATCATTATCATATATAAATATTGGGATATATGACAGCGCGAAAAAAATTTCATATATAATTGTATACAAATCGCGCTGTGAGCAAAACAGTTAAAGCTAATGAGTTAATTTTTTCTTTGTATTGTCCACTAAATTGCGATCAATTTGGTATATAACACATTGTAAAACAATCAAAGCAACACAGAGAAAATATTATCACAAAATGATGCAGGAAGTCGTAACACGCGGACGTAAAAAAATATTTTTTTCAAAAATTCACCATAAATCAAAATATTGTTCTAGAGACTTCCAATTTGTTTCAAAAGGAAGATAAATGATTGAATATTAGTAGACTGTAATAGTTTTTAGCTTACATTTGTATTTTTTGACCATTTCGGTCGAGTTAAAGTTGACCAAATGTCAATTTTTTTTATTTATCGTTATTTATATGCAAATATTTCAAAAATGAGAAAATCTACGACCTTCAATTATTTTTTGTTGCATTCTACATAAAATTGTGCACATTTTCATATAAAAAACTCTAGGAAATGCTAATATGAAATGGAGCAAATATTACGAGAATGCGACGTAAGCAGCGGCGGAGAATCCACGCGCGGAGGGAAGGAAAGTATTTTTCAAAAATTCAACATAAATCGAAATATTGTGTTAGAGACTTTGAATGTGTTTCAAAATGAAGATAAATAATTGAATATTACTAGACTGTAAGAGTTTTAGCTTACAATTGCGTTTTTCAAACATTTCATTAGAGTCAAAGTTGACCGAACGTCGATTTTTTTCTATTTATCATGATTTATATGCAAATATTTCAAAAATGAGAAAATCTACGACCTTCAATTATTTTTTGTTGCATTCTACATGAAATTGTGCACATTTTCATATAAAAAACTCTAGGAAATGCTAATATGAAATGGAGCAAATATTACGAGAATGCGACGTAAGCAGCGGCGGAGAATCCACGAGCGGAGGGAAGGAAAGTATTTTTCAAAAATTCAACATAAATCGAAATATTGTGTTAGAGACTTTGAATGTGTTTCAAAATGAAGATAAATAATTGAATATTACTAGACTGTAAGAGTTTTAGCTTACAATTGCGTTTTTCAAACATTTCATTAGAGTCAAAGTTGACCGAACGTCGATTTTTTCTATTTATCATGATTTATATGCAAATATTTCAAAAATGAGAAAATCTACGACCTTCAATTATTTTTTGTTGCATTCTACATGAAATTGTGCACATTTTCATATAAAAACTCTAGGAAATGCTAATATGAAATGGAGCAAATATTACGAGAATGCGACGTAAGCAGCGGCGGAGAATCCACGCGCGGAGGGAAGGAAAGTATTTTTCAAAAATTCAACATAAATCGAAATATTGTGTTAGAGACTTTGAATGTGTTTCAAAATGAAGATAAATAATTGAATATTACTAGACTGTAAGAGTTTTAGCTTACAATTGCGTTTTTCAAACATTTCATTAGAGTCAAAGTTGACCGAACGTCGATTTTTTTCTATTTATCATGATTTATATGCAAATATTTCGAAAATAGGAAAAGCTACGACCTTCTATTATTTATTGTTGTATTCCACATAAAATTGCGCACATTTTCATATATACAACTCTATGAAATGGCTAATATGAAATGGAGCAAATATTATGAGAATGAGATGTAAGCATTTCGGAGATTTGCGGCAGAGAATCTGCGCGCGGAGGGAAAGGAAAAGTTTTTTCAAAAATTCACCATAAATCGAAATATTGTGCTAGAGTTTCATGTATGACACTTACCTGGCAGGTATATATATAGCTATAATCCTCTGTCGCACTAGCAGAATTTTCAAAACTCGCGGCAACTGCTAGATCACTGGTAGTTCAGGTGATCGCCACCCCTTTCCCGTGGTGCTGGTGCTCAGAACCATTCCCATTTTCATCAGATTTTCTCTGCCAGCCGAACCGTCAACATCGTTGAGGGTTCCCTGCTAGGATTTCGAACTCGTTGCTGACTTTTCACTATTTTGGAGAATTCGTTGGTATCGTATTGGAAAGTTGAATTGGCAATCGCTGTGGATTTTTTCTTACAATGTCTGATTCTGGTGTGACTTTTAGAGTATGTGTGAAAGAAGGATGTAAAGTGAGACTGCCGAAAGCGTCGGTAGATCCTCACACTGTGTGTAAGAAATGTAGGGAGTGTGTGAGTACTTGGGACAATAGATGTAAGGAGTGTGAGAGTTTGAATGAAAAGGAGTGGAAGACTCTCGCGAAATATGTGGAGAGATTAGAGAGAGACCGAGTTAGGAGATCTGTGTCTCGGAGTGAGAGATCAGGCTCTTCTAGTAAGGCCTTGAATGATTCAGTATGTATTCCTCCACCGCCTTCCCAAGTAGAAGTTGTTGCACCTTCTCCTCAGGTTTCTCCTGCGCCTGCTGCTGCTTCTGAGGATGGGAAGGACTCGCATTATGTACAAGTTTTTGCTGCCCTAGCATCTATGGGCGAACAGATTCAGTGTCTTACGGACAAAGTGGGTGCTTTTGATGTGTGTGACAGTGTAGTGGAGGGGGCGGCTGATCGTCTCTCTTGTGCTCCTAGGCCTAGACCGCTGCCAAGCTCCCAGACCCAAGGGAGAAGGCATGTCGACAGTCGAAGGGAGGCGAGAGGGGTCACCATGCGATCAGTCGTCCCTTCAGGCAGTCCTGTTGCATCCCAGGCTGCAGCAGTGCGCTGTAGAAAAGACTTCACTACGAAGTGTGTTACATTTTCCGACAGTTCGGCGTCAGGAAAGTATCGGCGTTATGCGGATGAATCGCGTCCACTCAAGAGGACGCACAGACCAACCTCATTTCAGGAGGACGCAGGATGCAGGACGCAAGAAATCGACTACGAGCAAGAAAGATGGAGTAGCCCCGAGATCTTTTCATCAAGTGAGGATGAGGAAGAGATTCCTGTTAAAAGGAGGAGAACGTTTTGCTCGTGGGAGGACGCTAAACGTTCGATGACAGTCGGCTCTCCTGAGAAGGACTATCCTTCTGCATCTTGGGGGCGCTCTCCTGTTTCGTCGCCTTCACGCAGACCTCAATTTTTTTCTCCTCGTCAGATGAGTGCTTCAGGACGTCACTCTCCTTCTTCTCATGAGATACGTCAGGAGACGGAGTCTAGAGACTTTATCAAGGAAATACAAGGAAAATTATCCGACCTGGTTAAGTCTTGGGAAGCGAAGGATCAGCCTTCCGCGAGACGTAAGGACGCACCTCTCCCCGTTAAGTCCTCCAAGAGGACGCATGATCGGAGTGTGCCGCCTCCTCCTAGTACTTCGGCTTCACAAACAGGATGCACGGTGACTTCCAGAAAGGACGATCGCTCAGTTTGGCAGGACGCAGGACGCAAGAAACCGCATAGACGTACGGCGGACGCGGATCAAGCGATGGACGCAGGACGCAGGCGGCAGGACGTTAGTCCTTCTTCCCGTATTTTCCGAGAAGATTTTTGTCAGGACACGATGCAAGATTCTCGTGCTAAACAAGTGTTGGACCAACAAGTGGAAGATATGCGTACAGACGTAGGATTACAGGAGGTTTCTTCAGCCGAAGAAGACGCTGCGGACTTTGCTTCTGAAGAGGAGAAAGATATGGAAGCTCCGTCTTCGGATTATAAAAGGTTGACTGATTGTCTCTTTTCTATCTTCGAAGGGGAATTTCAACCATCAGCTCCGTTATCCCCACTTTTGCAGTTCTCGAAGAACAAGAAACTCAAGAAATCATCTTTTCTGAAGATGACTCTTTCGATTTCTGCCAAGAAAGCCCTTCAAAGGATTGACACCTGGTTGAAGGAGAAGAGGGAAGCTGGGAAGACTTCTTTCTCCTTTCCTCCGGCCAAGTTGGCCTCGAAGTCGGGGGTCTGGTATGCTACAGGGGAAAGTCTCGGCCTGGGAGTTCCTGCCTCCTCCCAGGGGGACTTTTCCAGCATTGTGGACAGCTCCCGCAGGCATGTTTGGTGGACGTCTTCAGAGCTGGATCATCTTCTGAAAGATCCCCTTCCTAAAGAAGCCTCCTCTTTCCACATCACTGAGAGACCTGGGATCCCATTACCATGATCCAGAGAAAGAAGAGGACCTGCAGGAGCAAATCCGCTCCATGATCAAGAAAGGAGCAATGGAACCTGTTCTGGACCACTCATCTCCAGGATTCTACAACAGGCTTTTCTTGGTAGCGAAAGCCTCGGGCGGATGGAGGCCAGTGTTGGATGTAAGTCACCTCAATTTGTTTGTGGAAAAAACAAAATTCACTGGAAACGACCGAATCAGTACTAGCAGCGGTACGTCCAGGGGACTGAATGGTCACCCTGGACCTTCAAGACGCATATTTCCACATCCCCATTCATCCAGCATCAAGAAAGTATTTGAGGTTTATGAGCCAGAACAGGGTATTTCAGTTCAAAGCTCTTTGCTTCGGACTTTGCACGGCTCCGCAGGTGTTCACGAGAGTGATGACGAACGTGGCGAAGTGGCTGCATCTTCTAGGGATCAGGGTATCACTATACCCAGACGACTGGCTTGTAAGATCCCAATCAAGACAACTGTGTCTGGAGGACTTAGAAGCAACTTTGAAATTAACGAACGAATTGGTTCTGATAGTGAATTTAGAAAAGTCGAATCTGATCCCCAATCAGGAGATAATCTATTTGGGGATTCAGATTTCCTCAGTGACTTTTCAGGCTTTTCCGTCACCAGACAGGCAAGTTCAGTGCCTTCGGAAAGTGCAAGCCTTTCTAGAGAAAGACCAATGCTCGGCGCAAGAGTGGATGAGCTTGTTGGGGACACTCTCGTCGCTGGAGTGGTTCGTTTCTCTAGGAAGACTTCGCATGAGACCTTTACAAATCTTCCTGAACGAAGTATGGCCAAGAAAATCGCGACCGGATTCCTTCCTGTTTCGAATTCCTTACAAGATCAAGAAGGAATTACTCTGGTGGCTAACTCCGGGAAAGTTAGCGGAGGGGGTGTCGCTCCAGCTAACGAACCCAGACCTTGTATTATTTTCAGACGCTTCGGACGCAGGCTGGGGAGTGACTCTAGGCCCTCAAGAAGTGTCAGGTCGTTGGAGCAAGGAGGAAGCGGCTTGGCATATAAACAGGAAGGAACTGATGGCGATTTTCTTGGCTTTGAAAACGTTCAAGGCGTTGATCCGCAACAAGGTGGTACAAGTGAACGCGGACAATACCACAGCTCTGGCATACATTCGCAAGCAAGGAGGAACACACTCAGTTTCACTGTGCAAGTTAGCGGAAGAAGTCCTCCTGTGGGCAGAGAAGGAGAACGTCACCCTGCTCACCAGGTTCATTCAAGGGGAGAAGAATGTGAGAGCAGACCTGTTGAGCAGGGAAGGTCAATTGCTGTCTACAGAGTGGACCCTTCATCTAGAAGTATGGCCGAGTCTGTGGAATTTATGGGGCCGTTCAGTGGTGGATTAATTGCGACCGCAAGTACGAAGAGGCTACCGACATACTGCTGTCCAGTCCCAGACCATCAAGCAGTCGCAGTGGATGCCTTCCTTCTAGACTGGACAGGCCTAGATGCGTACGCCTTTCCTCCGTTCAAAATTCTAGGAAAGGTGATGAAGAAATTCAGGGAGAGTCAAGGCACGAGACTGACTCTCATAGCCCCCTACTGGCCGGCACAAGATTGGTTCACAGAGGTACTGGAATGGACAGTCGACAAGAGTAGATCTACTCAAACAGCCCCACTTCAACAGGTATCACAAGAACACCCTCGCTCTGGGTCTGACTGCATTCAGACTATCGAAAGACTTGTCAGAGCGAGGGGGTTTTCTAAGGAAGCGGCCAAAGCTGTGGCCAGAGCAAGAAGATCCTCTACAATCAAGGTGTACCAGGCAAAGTGGGAGTCCTTTCGTAAGTGGTGTAAGAGTCGAAAGGTTTCTTCTTCCAGTACCTCTGTGACCCAAATTGCAGACTTCCTTCTGTATTTGAAAGAGGAAGCAGGATTATGTACGCAGACAATCAAAGGCTACAGGAGTATGCTAGCCTCTGTTTTCAGGCACAGAGGATTAGATATTACTAACAATCTGGATCTGAGAGATCTCATAAGGTCCTTTGAAACAAGGAAAGAACAACGCTATAGGGCTCCTTCTTGGAACCTAAATATAGTTCTGAAATTTCTGGGAACTAAGAAGTTTGAACCAATTGGTCAGGCTTCTTTAAGAGATGTCTCTAAAAAGACAATCTTTTTGGTGGCCTTGGCCACAGCAAAAAGAGTGAGTGAACTACAAGCTATTAGTAAACATGTGGGCTGGAAACATGACATGGCAATATGCTCTTTTGAGGAAGAATTCTTAGCCAAGAACAAAAACCCATCTCATCCCTGGCCAAGGTCTTTTGAAATTGCAGGTTTAGCAGATCTTGTGGGACAAGAACAAGAGAGAGTTCTCTGTCCAGTAAGGGCTTTGCGCCAGTACCTGGAGAGAACTAAGAGTATTAGAGGTACTTCAGAATCACTTTGGTGCTCTGTGAAGGACCCCAGCAGAGCCATGACTAAGAACGCTATCGCTTTCTTCATAAGGGAGCTTATTAAGGAGTCTCATATGCTATGCCAGGAAGAGAACTTCGGCCTTCTTAAGGTTAAGGCGCACGAGGTAAGAGTGGTAGCTAAGTCCTTGGCGTTCAAGAGAAATATGGCCCTCAAAGATATTATTGAAATGACGTTTTGGAGGACTAACTCAGTTTTTACCTCTCACTATCTGAGAAACGTCAAAACAACGTTCGACAATTGTCAAACTTTGGGCCCTTACGCATCCTCAGGTGCAGTATTGGGCAAAGGAGTTGCCACCCCATAACTTTCTAACATGCTAGGCCCCCCAGATGCTGAAGCCTTGCCGAGGATGGGGGGCTTAGGGTTCAGCAGCTGGGCCCTGATGCCTGGTGGGAACAACTTTCTCGCTGGGCCTTGGTGCCCAGCTGTTGATCCAACTAAATAAGTCAGCTCTTTTCCTTTCACTAAAACTTTTCATCCTTCTGCTTCCTCCCCCTATAAGGTACAGATTTATGTTGATGACTTTTGGATTGATTTTGGGACATGATTTGGACTTATTCATTGGATTTGGTGGAGGGTGAGGATGGTTGGCATGCCACCTCACCCGTAGAACTCGAGTACCTAACGTGGTCGAGCGAGGGGAAAGTTTATATGTCAAACCCTGCTCTTAGTGCTGGGTCTGATCTCGACGGACATCATGACGCCTTAAGCACTGAGGGTGGGGTGTATATCTGGGTGGTACCCCTAGGGCAGCCCTGTATGGGATAACACTGTCCTCTAAATGTGGCTCCATGGGGGTGGGGGGTGGGGGCTACCTGGACGAATCATAAATCCTTCGTCTTATGGCGACATCAATTAGACCTTCGTTGACGACTTAGGCAAGGATAAGGACAAGGAAAAACCTGGTAATTCCTCCATCGTAACTTTGGAGCCTTTTTCAAATGAGCTCCTTGTTACAAACATTCTGCATGTGAAACCAGTCCCTTTGGACTGGAATTATGACACAATATTTAAGGAATTTTGTAAATTTGGGAACATCAAAGAATTAAGGAATAAACTTGGCAAAAATTTTGGTTATTTTGAATTCTGGATAATTTTCAACAATGAATCAGAAGCTCACAGAGCGTTTAGAGAATTTAGGTCGGATTCTATGAGTGTTGGACTTGTGGAGACAGAAGAGGTCCCTAGGTATCTTGACATTTATAAACCACAAAATGAAATAAAAGATGCTAGTAGAATAAGTAAAATATCCAGATCACCAGACCCAGCTAAGTGGTTAATTATCACCACACATGGTGAGAGAGGCAACCTCTTCAAGGTGAAAAGGTTGGTAAGCCAGAAGATCGGCAACGTTGGGAGCCCAGAAGTAACTCGCTTTGGGCGTAATAGTTTTTTAGTCCATACCAAGACAGACGTTCAATCGATAATGCTCCTGAATTTGAAGCTTGATCCTGAGGGTATGGTAAAAGAGGTAAAACCTCATTATAATTTTAGTTACGCGAAGGGTGTTATCTTGCAATGAAGATCTACATGAAATGGATGAGGAGGAAATTTTGGAAATGTGTCCAGACTTGGTTTGGAAGGTTTTTAAAGTGCCCCGCTCATCAATGCTTATGTTAACTTTTATCAATTCTTTCCTGCCATCTGAAATTATTCTTGACTGTGAAATCATGAAAGTTCGTCCTTATAGACCGAGAGTGCTCCAGTGCTTTAAATGTTTTGGTTTTGGACACTCCTCTAATGTTTGTACCAGAAATAAACTCTGTGAATCGTGTGGCCAGCCTGAGCACGACGAATGTTCTGGACCGGTAATTTGCATAAACTGCAAGGGTGAACATCGAGCCCGTGATAAGAAATGTAGTGAATTCAAAAAAGAACAAGAGGCATTACTAAAATCTATTGCTGAACATATCAGTGTTGGACAGGCCAAAAAGCTGTTGGGCAGGAAATCCTATTCGGATGCCTTGAAGGCACAACAGTTGAATACTGCTGCTTCTAGTGCCCCTTCTGGTGGGGCTCCCCGGTGCCCCGCTGGTGGGGTTTTCCACACCCCCTCTAGTGGGGCACCCCGTGCCCCCCCTGTTGGGGCTTCCCGTGCCTCCCCTGGTGGGGCCTCCCATGCCTCCCCTGGTGAGGCCTCCCGAGCCCCCCCTGGTGGGGCTTCCCATGCCCCCCCTGGTGGGGCTTCTCATGGGCCCCCTGTTGGGGTTTCCCATGTTGCAGAGACTCTGGTCAAGCCAGGGGACCTGTTGGTTCAAGGGTTCAAGCCAGGTCTCAATATGTTGACGACTTCTCTCTGTCAGGGACATTGCCTGACATTGAGCCCTCACCTGATCTTGACATTACAGTGCACCGTGGAGATGACGGTGAGGAGATAGAGGCCCTCTTTATTCGTCAGAAGAGGGCCCTTTCTCCCTCTTCGCCTCATTCACGGTCACTCAGCAATCATAGAAAAAACAAAAGTAAAACTGAAAGGGCAAGTGAAAGCCCATCTTCTAAAAGATCTGTAACACCTAGATCTAGGTCAAATAGTACAGGTAAAACTGAAAAGATCTCTCTCACCAGGACACAGATTCCTAAATTAGTAGGAATTTTAAGATGCCTTCCTCTAAATAATGGCTCTCATGCAGTGGAACATCCGTGGCTTTATACCAATAGAGCAAGTTTGGGTTCTGTTTAGGGATCATGATCTATCTGCAATGTGTCTTCAGGAGACAAAGTTGGAGAGCACACTCCCAACTTGGGTTTTAATTATTCATTCCATAGGTCTCCACCCCTGATAGTGTACGTGCTCAGGGAGGCACAGGCATCATAGTCTGCAAGTCTGTTAAATCATAGGGTTGTTCAATTGAACACTGTGTTGCAGGCTTGTGCAGTTCAAGTTTTCAATCATAAATGGATCACTATTTGTTCTTTATACTAGATCCATCATTAGAAAGTAGATTACAGGATGCACAGGTAATCCTCGTCAGCTAGAATTAAACGATCTTCAGACATTGATAGACCAGCTTCCTAAACCCTTCATTTTGATGGGGGATTTTAATGCAAGCACACCCTCTGGGAGAGCCAAACTGCGACCGGTGGGGTTTAATAATAGAACAGCTGCTCGACTTAAATGACATAACTTTGATGAATGATGGTTCCCCTACAAGACATGATGTTTTTCATAATACTGACTCAGCCATTGACCACTATCTGCTCTTCGTCCTTGAGGTTAGATTACCAGTGGGATAGTAGACCCAGAATGATCATGGCAGTGATCATTGGCCCATTCACTTAAAGTTTATGAAAAATATTCCATCTCCATGTTTACCAAAATGGAAGGTAGGGAGGCTGACTGGGGATTATTCAAAAAATCTACTGAAGTTGATCAAGATATAAAAGATTTTCAGAGCCCAACATCCGCTTACGAGTATTTAATCAGTATATTGCTGTGCGTGCCATGCTGTCTATTCCTCGAACTTCTGGTAAGCCTCGTCGTCCTCTAGTACCTTGGTGGTGTGATGCATGCGCCTTGAGCCGAAAGATAACTAGAACTTGCTACAAGAGATATCGTAGATATCCTTGCTTGGTAAATCAAATTATCTATAAAAGAGCTCTTGCTAAGCAAAAGAAAATATTTAAGCAGGCAAGAGGGAATCGTTTATCAGATATATAAGTGAATTAAAATATGATTCCCCTATGTCGTTTGTCTGGAACAGAATCCGAAAGCTGCAAGGGAAATTTTCTCCATCTCCCTTGCCTATTTTGAAAATTGATGGCTTCTTCATATCTGATTCTGGAGAAGTTGCAGAAACCTTTGGTAGGCATTTCTCCAATATATCTAGTGCCCTACATTACTCTCCTGCTTTCAGGAATATTAGGGATGGTACCACGGTTGTTCCTGCTGTAAGTTTAAATTCAGAGTCGTATATAATCTCCCTTTCACCATGAAAGAATTAGATCATGCAATCTCGTTATCTTCCCCACATCTCCTGGGGAAGATGATATACTGTACTCAATGATTTTAATTTGCCTAGAAGTACAAAACAATTTCTTTTAGACATTTTAAACAGTTTTTGGCTTTCAGGAACTTCACCAGAGTCTTGGAAGATATCGATTATTGTACCTGTTTTAAAACCTTTTAAAGATCCTTCCTTCCTCCAAGAACTATAGGCCAATTGCTCTAACCAGTTGTGTTAGCAAGATTTATGAGATGGATCAATGCTCGACTTGTGTGGTATTTGGATTCAAAGAATCTTTTATCAAATCGGCAGTTTGGCTTTAGGAAAAATAGAAGTACTTCTGACCCTTTGGATGTTCCTTACTCGGGAGATACAGAATGCTTTTGCTGTGCAAAACCAGACTGTTGCAGTGTTCTTTGACCTAGAAAAAGCCTACGACACGACCTGGCGAGGGGGTATCCTTTTGCAACTTGTAGAGTGGGGTGTTGTGGGTAATTTATTCTATTGTCTGAAAGATTTTTTTGTCAGAACGTTACCTGAAAGTAAGAGTGGGCTCTTACATTTCTTCTGCTTTCCCTCAGGAAGAAGGGTTACCTCAGGGAAGCGTTCTTAGTCCAACACTCTTTAAATGTAGCTGTCAACGGTCTACTAGAAAACAAGTTCCTGTCGGGGTGCATGGTCTGGCCTTTGCTGATGATTATGCAATAATCTGTAGTAAGTCCACAGCTGTTGAAGCTTGTCAAATGATCCAGACTGCTATTAATGCTTCAACATCATGGGCCAGTGCTAAAGGGTCAAATTTTCACCAGGAAAAAACCAAAGCTATACGATTTTGTCGATTACGAAGAGTGGAAGAGATCCCTACGTTGTTTTTAAACGATTCGATTTTACCTTATGAAGATAGCATTAAGTATCTAGGTGTTACATTTGATAAGAAATTAACTTTTACTCAACATGTTAATGAAGTTGTATGTAACGTGAAACTTCGACTTAATATTCTTAAAGTTGTATCTAATTTTAACTGGGGGGCAGATCGAATTACCCTTTTGAGGATGTACCAGGTGTTATGCCTAAGCAAAATTGATTATGGTTGCCAAGTTTATGGTTGTGCGTGCAAGACAACACTGCAGAAATTAGATGTTGTCCATAATATGGCTTTACGTATTTGTACGGGAGCCTATAGAACACTTCACCAGTCTAAAGCCTATATGTTGAGTCCTCGGTTTTTCCCCCACTATTTATCCGTAGGGAGGAATTAGGCTTGAGAGCCATATCAAGAATACTTACGTCAAAGCTAAACCCTAACTATAAGTACGTTAGAGAACCAACTGACAGAGCCCCAAATAGACCGAGACTTCCAAAGCCGCTTGAGGTCCGACTAGCAAGCTTTCTGCCAGGGAGGTGGGATTACTTCCCCCTGCAGTAGCTGAAATTTCGCCTTCAAAGTTTCCTCCTTGGAATAGACCATGCCTAGAAATCTTGCCCAATTAGGGACAGCAGGAGCAACAGTTCTGGTGAACAGTTGAGGGCAAGTTTCTTGGACCATGCTTCCGAACATGGTGATTCTCATCATATATATACTGATGGCTCGAAGGGTTCTGATGGTGTTGGTTGCTCTGTAGTGACTGGTGGTAATATAATTAAAAAGAAACTTCCTTCTAATTCTTCTGTTTTTACAGCTGAACTGCTGGCAGTTTTGACTGCTCTTAAATATATCTTTTATAGTTCTTGTACCAACAAGGTTTTTACCATTTTTACCGACTCTTTGAGTGTTTTATCTTCTCTAAAAAGCCTAGTCTCTTGCCATCCTTTAGTGCAAGAAGTACAAGATTGGTTTTATCTTTTAATTAATAGAAGAGGATTTTCTGTTGGATTTTGTTGGGCTCCGTCCCATGTTGGAATTGTTGAGAATGAGCGAGCCGACGCTGCTGCTAAGGCTGCAACTAGGCTTAGGCACATTTCCAACATGGGCGTCCCTGTATCTGATTTTAAAAGTACCATTCGATTTTATTGTAGAGACCAGTGGCAGGCCCACTGGTCTACTTTAGATAATAATCTTAAATTGAAATCGATTAGGCCTTCTGTTCATCCTTGGCCTCATAGCCGGATGGATAGAAGGTCTGAGATAGTTTTAGCTAGATTGCGTATTGGCCACACTAAATATACTCACGGGTATCTAATGACGAGTGGAGCAGATAGGCAGGTTCCTCGCTGTTCCACCTGTCATGTGGATTTGACTGTGGTGCATATTTTGGTGGAGTGCCCTCATTTTGAAACCAAACGTAGAGCTTGTTTGCTGGCAAATAAGTCTCTTGCCGATATTTTTAGGTGAAGGTGCTCGGGCAGAGCAATTATACATTTTTGACATTTTTAAAAAATATTGGTCTTTTTTACGAATTGTAGTTTTCTTTTAATTGTTTTAGGTTTCTTGTTTGGTTTTTATGAATGAATGATTTGTATGTTAGATCGGTTGTGTGTATGTTTGTTTGTGTGACAGTCACTTTTTTTATTAAGATATATATGCGCTGAATGGCCCCTCGGCTCCGGCGCTTGGCTATGTGCCAAAAATGTTATAATCTAATCTAATCTAACATGCTAGGAGATTTTAATTAGTTTTGTGTTTTATGGTTGTCTGAGAGGATTTAGTACCTCTTCAGTCTTGGAGTATCTTTGTTAGTTATAATGCGTATGTGTGTGGTTCAGGTGGACTAACATTTCCTAGCATGAAAGCCTGTGGTGAGAGAGGGCTAGGGTGTACTGTCAATGAATTGGTCCCGTCCAGTTGTCAGACCCTTTTGATGGCTTCTTCAACACTCAGGTCACATCCTAGTTGAAAGCTAATTAGGTTTAGCAGGCTAAGAGGCAGGACCTATGAAGTCAGCTACCTTAGCAGATAAGGAACCTAAGAGTATTTTGAAATTTTATTTAAGTTTTAAACTCTGACGATGTTGCTGTCTTTGACCCACCACCAAATGTGTCAATCAGCTATATATATACCTGCAAGGTAAGTGTCATACATGAAAATGACGTTATTATGATATAACAAAGTTTCATGTATACTTACCTGGCAGGTATATATAATTAAATTCCCACCCGCCTCCCCTCAGGAGACAGGGTTCAGAGAAAATCTGATGAAAATGGGAATGGTTCTGAGCGCCAGCACCACGGGAAAGGGGTGGCGATCACCTGAACTACCAGTGATCTAGCGTTGCCGCGAGTTTTGAAAATTCTGCCAGTGCGACAGAGGATTATAGCTATATATATACCTGCCAGGTAGGTATACATGAAACTTTGTTATATCATAATAACGTCATATTTCGAATTAGTTTCAAAATGAAGATAAATGATTGAAGATTACTAGACTGTAAGAGTTTTAGCTTACAATTGCGTTTTTCTACCATTTCGGTAAAGTCAAAGTTGACCGAACGTCGATTAACTCTATATAACAGCTAATATGAAATGGAACAAATATTACAAGAATGTGACGTAAGCATTTCGGAGATTTGTGGCGGAGAATCCGCATGCGGAGGGAAGGAAAGTTTGTCAAAAATTCACCATAAATCTAAATATTGTGCTAGACTTCGAATTTGTTTCAAAATGAAGATAAATGATTGAATATTACTAGACTGTAAGAGTTTTAGCGTACAATTGCGTTTTTTACCATTTCGGTAGAGTCAAAGTTGACCGAACGTCAATTTTTTTCTATTTATCGTGATTTATATGCAAATATTTCAAAAATGAGAAAAGCTAGAACCTTCAATTATTTTTTGTTGTATTCTACATGAAATTGTGCACATTTTCATATATAAAACTCTATATAACGGCTAATATGAAATGGAACATATATAACGGCTAATATGAAATGGAACAAATATTACGAGAATGTGACGTAAGCATTTCGGAGATTTGCGGCGGAGAATCCACGAGCGGAGGGAAGGAAAAAGTTTGTTAAAAAATTCACCATAAATCTAAATATTGTGCTAGAGACTTCAAATTTTTTTCAAAATGAAGATAAATGATTGAATATTAGTAGATTGTAAGAGTTTTAGCTTACAATTGCATTTTTTGACCATTTCAGTAGAGTCAAAGTTGACTGAACGTTGATTTTTTTTCTATTTATCGTGATTTATATGCAAATATTTTGAAAATGAGAAAAGTTACAACCTTCAATTATTTATTGTTGTATTCTACATGAAATTACGCACATTTTCATATATAAAACTCTATATAACGGCTAATATGAAATGGAGCAAATATTACGAGAATGTGACGTAAGCATTTCGGAGATTTGCGGCGGAGAATCACGCACGGAGGGAAGGAAAAAGTTTTTTTTTTTTTCAGAAATTCACCATAAATCTAAATATTGTGTTAGAGACTTTGAATTTGTTTCAAAATGAAGTTAGATTTTTGCTTACCCAAATTATATTATATATATATATATATATATATATATATATATATATATATATATATATGTATATATATCTATATATATATATATATTTATATATATCTATATATATATATATATATATATGATATATATACTATATATACATACAGACATACATACATACATACTACATATATAATATATATATATATATATATATATTATAAACATATATATATATATATATATATATATATATATATATATATATATATATATATATACATACAGTGGACCCCCCGTATTCGCATTCTCCGGATTCGCGGACTCACACATTCGCGGACTCACACATTCGCGGATTTCTCTCAGGAACGTTTCCCTGCATTATTCGCGGAAAATTCGCGCATTTGCTGTATTTTTCTATGAGAAATATCCACAAATTCCTGGTTTTTGTTATCAATTTCATCATAAAATGCACTTTTTGTGATAAAACTATTAAAAAAACCAATTATGAAAATTTTTAGTGGTTTTTCTTAAGTTTTAACTAACAAAATAGGCTGTTTTTAGCATTTTTATAGGGGTTCCAAACATTCGCGGACTCTAACTATTCGCTGGGGGGTCTGGTACGCATCCCCCGTGAATACGGGGGGACCACTGTATATATGTATATATGTGTATATATATATATATATATATATATATATATATATATATATATATATATATATATATATATATATATATGTATTTATGTATATATATATATATATATATTATATATAATATATATATATATATATATATATATATACATTTTTCTACTATTCTGGTATGAATACATAACTAAAAGGAATGCAGGTGAAATGTTTCTTTTTGCATAAAATGAAATAACATATAAAATACATCAATAGATACAGATATATAAAAACTTGTAATAAATATAAAACTTAATATAAAATAAATGCAGAATACTCACTCGTAATCCTGACTCTTCGTACTATTCTTGTTTTCTCCTTCCTCCATTGAAGAGTCTTGCATTTTTTTCCTCTCAACATGACGAGGTACAGGTGGAGGAGGGAGACGCGTGCCCCTACTGCTGATGGGCTGCCGTCCTTCGGCGGCCCCGTGTGCCCTCTGCTGTCAGTAACTCAGTCGCACTCCAATAAAAGACCGCATTGTGGTATTTGCGGTCACACTCCCCGAACCTGCAAAGAGCTATTTTGCAGGTGCGACAGAAGAACCGGGTGTCTCTCCTTCTGCCATTCATATGGCACACCCAACACCGTTTCTGCCTGCGCCCTTGTAGGAGCTCCAGTGTGTGATCCCCTGGCTGCAGCCGGGACACAGGGTCCGCTATCCGACGAGAAGTCATCTGAGTGGGGGCGGCAGCAGGGGCGGCGGCAGCAGGGGCTGCGACAGCAGGGGTGGCAGCAGCAGGGGCGGCGGCAACAGGGGTGGCGGCAGCAGGGACGACGGCAGCAGGGGCGTCGGCAGCTCGGGGCAGGGGGGCAGTGATGGAAGGCCACTCATCGGGATTAAAGTTGATGAGGGCATTCCCGGCTACCTCGAGAAACTGGATGTGGGACAACCTCCGGAGACCGGGATTGTAGTACCCACAGTAGAGGATGTGGGCATTCTGGAGGGCCAACTGAAGAATGTATTTGAGGAGCTTCTGTGTCCACCTCCTGGTTCTCCTGGCGAAGGGATAATATACTGGATGAGTTGATCAAAGAGATCAACTTCTCCCATGTGCCTATTTTAGTGCCCAATGACGGTAGGCCGCTCGACACGAAACTCCTCATGCATAACTCGGCCCTGCCGACGTGTCTTCTTCCGCTGCATGATCTCCTCATGGATGGGTTCATGACTCGTTGTAATCATGGGGACGAGTCGAACCCCCTTCCAACAGATGACGAGGACAGCTCCCTTCCGCCGCCACTCTGTCTCTCCTCTTGCCAGATGTGGCTGGCTAGCGAACCTCTTGAGGACATTCGGGGCCCCACGCACCAACTGAAGGATACCACTGACGTGCACACCTGCTTCATATAGTTCCTGGGCCAGGGATACCGAGTTATAATAATTATCCATAAACAGGTGGTATCCCTGGTTACGGAAACGATCCACAAGACTGAACACAGTGTCACGCAGCGTGGAGAAGACCCCAGAATACACCAAGAAGTCCACAACTTATCCAGTGTTGGACTCCGTAATAAAAAATAGTTTCACTCCATATTTCTTCGGCTTCTTGGGGTTATACACTTTAATGCTAAGATGTCCTTGGTAAGGCATCATCCCCTCATCCAAAGAAAGGTTCTTGCCAGGAACCACGAGAATTTTGCACCGTTCACGAATATACTCCAACACTGGGCGGACTAAGATGAGGCGATTGGGGTTATTCCGGGGTATGGCCCTTCGGTTGAAGGCGTTAAAATACCTGTCCAACGCCAGGAAACTATCACGGGGCATAACGCCAGGCACATTGGGCGTACTTTAAAAAAAATTACGCCTCTAATATTGCCTGACGTCGGCAGCAGGCATCATACCAAAAAAAAGTGGAGCCCCAAAAAATGCGCCATATCGGTGAGGTTGCAGCCCCGCCAGCGATACGACAATGTCGTCCATAGTTTGTCACGGCAGTACCAAGCGTAGTCCGCCATCTCTGCTACCTGGTATTCCAGCAATTCCCGCGTAAGGAACAGAGCAGTGAGAGGAACAGGTACGGTAAGCCCAGGTGCTACCGTGAATGGGTGCATGTTAGGTGGGGTGGGGTCCTCCGACCACCCCTTGTCGCTCTCGGATGACTGACCTTCACCTTGGCTGGCGCGACGCTCCGACCTTCTACGTGCCCGAGTGCGAGCACACTCACGTGCTCGGGCACGGTTTTGCACTCTAAACCCCCCCCACTGGCCCATCTCCATCACTTAGGCCCTCGCTTTCTGTGTCGTCATCGGCGACAAAACTAAATGACGATATCTCCTCCTCCTCCTCAGATTCCCCCTCATACGCACTAAAACCACAAAATTTTAGCTCACTTTTGGGATGTGACCCTCGAACGGACATTGGGGGCAAATATTCATCATCACTAACATCGGGAGTGATGTCCTCGTCACTAGATGACCAACCGCCATCAAAATGAGGACTTGCGACATGCTCCCGATCGAGCTCTAAAAAGTAGTGGTCAATGTCCTTTGGTTTGAGGCCTCCCAAATGTCTACGAATGCCCCCAAGGACACCCCGATGCTTCCTAAACCTTACCTTACAGACCTTACATCTTGTTCGGGTTGCCCCAGGTCCCTCAGTGTGAGGCACCTCTAATGTCTACCAGAGAGTTGCTAGTACATCTTCCGGTATATTTTGCATCTTCCAATCTTGGATGGTCTGGGATGCAGTTTAGATATTTGTCGAGCTTATTCTTAAACACATCTACGCTCACTCCTGATATATTCCTCAGATGAGCTGGCAACGCATTGAATAGACGCTGCATTATCGATGCTGGTGCGTAGTGGATTAATGTCCTGTGCTTTCCCAATTATTTTTCCTGGTATAGTTTTGGGCACTATTAATCTACCTCTGCTTGCTCTTTCTGATATTTTTAGTTCCATGATATTTTCTGCTATTCCTTCTATCTGTTTCCATGCCTGAATTATCATGTAGCGTTCTCTTCTCCTTTCTAGACTATATAATTTTAAGAATTGTAGTCTTTCCCAGTAGTCTAGGTCCTTAACTTCTTCTATTCTAGCTGTAAAGGACCTTTGTACACTCTCTATTTGTGCAATATCCTTTTGATAGTGTGGGTACCATATCATATTGCAATATTCAAGTGGACTACGAACATATGTTTTATAAAGCATAATCATGTGTTCAGCTTTTCTTGTTTTGAAGTGCCGTAACAACATTCCCATTTTTGCTTTACATTTTGCCAACAGAGTTGCTATTTGATCATTGCATAACATGTTCCTATTCATCATCACACCAAGGTCTTTAACTGCTTCCTTATTTGTGATGGTCTCATTATTAGGTCCCTTATATGCATATAGCTTTCTTTCTCTGTCTCCATAATTTATTGATTCAAATTTATCAGAGTTAAATACCATCCTATTTACCTCTGCCCAATCATATACTTTGTTAAGGTCTCTTTGTAGAGCGTTCCTATCTTCATCACAAGTAATTTCTCTACTTATTCTTGTGTCATCTGCGAAACTACTCACTACCGAATCTTTAACATTATTGTCTATGTCTTCAATCATAATAACAAACAGTATTGCAGCTAACACCGTACCTTGCGGCACACCGGATATTACCTTGGCTTTCATCCGATTTCTCGTCGTTTGCAATAACTATCTGTTTTTCTGTTGTGTAAAAATTCTTTTAACCATTTTCCTACTTTATCCACGATATTGTGTTTTCTAATTTCTTCGCTAATATATTATGGTCTACTTTATCAAAAGCTTTTGCAAAGTCTAAATAAACCACATCTGTTTCATTTCGCTTTTCATATTTTTAATATGTTCTCACGGTGGACTAACAGTTGGGTTGTGTACTTTTTCCGGGTACGAAACCATGTTGTCCTTTATTAAACAAATTATTTTTTATTAAATGTTTCATAATATTTTTCTTCATTACCCTTTCATACACTTTCATAATATGTGATGTTAGACTCACAGGCCTATAATTACTTGCCTCTAGTCTTGATCCACTTTTGAAAGTAGGGGTAATATATGCTAATTTGTGCTCATCATATATCTTGCCTGTATCTACACTTTGTCTTAATAATATTGCAAGTGGCTTTGCGATAGAATGAACTACTTTCTTTAACAAAATAGCAGGAATTCCATCTGGCCCTGCAGCAGCTCCATTTTTAATTTCATTGAATAGCCTGCACAATATCGGCTTCATTAATATCTATGTCAGCTAAATATTCACTATTTTCATCCCTTACTTCTATATCATTATCTTCATTATCTATTCTAGGGGTGAATTCTCTCTTATATCGTTCTGCCAGTATGTTGCAAATTTCCTTTTTTTCATTCGTTAATCTCCCTTCAATTCTCAGAGGGCCTATTTCTATTCTTCTTTTATTCATCTTCTTCGCATATGAGTATAATAGTTTGGGGTTTTGCTTGATATTTAATAGGGTTTTTTCTTCCAAGTCCCGTTTTTCATTTTCTTTTGATTGTATAATCTTTTGTTCTGCATTTTCTATCTTACTTTTTAGTTCTATAACTTTCCATGCATTTTTTTCTTTTGCAAGACCTTTTTTCCACTTTCTGATTTTCTGGAACAAGATCCTTCTGTCTCTTGGTATGCATGAATGATGTTTACTTTTCTTCTTCGGTATATATTTTTCCACTATTTTCTCCAATATTTTATATAATATCTCCGTATTTACCCTTATGTCATCACTAGGGGTTACTAAAGGCACACGAGACACACGTTGTGGTCTGAGCACTTTCGTCCACACGAGGCCGCATGGAACGGCGTTGAGGCGAGAGGTCATCTTGGGTACTTGGTCCCTCGCCAGCATCCAAGTCCAAAATACGTCTCGCACAATCCCTCCCGATGGATAAAACGCTCCTTTCGCGCTCCATATGTTGTTAAGACATCTCTATGTACGTCTTGTACCACCACAAATACTCAAACTCTTGCAAAAGTTTGGCAAAACATGATTGCGGCAAAAGATCGCTCTCGGACGATGTGTTGCTGATGCTGGCTGATACGAGAAGGAGGCATTTCGCGTATGCGCACGTGGGTCACGCTGGTAAACAAAACAATAGCTTGATCCGTGAACTCCCAGCATCCCCCAAGGCGTGTGATTCAAAAGTTTTTGCCTAGTAGGCCTATAAGTATTTTTCCGCGAATTAAAAAAAAAAACGTTTTTTATCGACGTACCATACGTCCAATCGGCACCTGACAGACAATTTTTATCGACGTTTAATACGTCCAATCGTCGTTAAAGGGTTAACAAATAGACTGTAAATCATAATAAAATACAGTGGTCCCCCGTATTTGCAGGGGATGCGTATCAGACCCCCCCCCCCTTCTGGCTGATACGAGAAGGAGGCATTTCGCGTATGCGCACGTGGGTCACGCTGGTAAACAAAACAATAGCTTGATCTGTGAACTCCCAGCATCCCCCAAGGCGTGTGATTCAAAAGTTTTTGCCTAGTAGGCCTATAAGTATTTTTCCACGAATTAAAAAAAAAAACGTTTTTTATCGACGTACCATACGTCCAATCGGCACCTGACAGACAATTTTTATCGACGTTTAATACGTCCAATCGTCGTTAAAGGGTTAACAAATAGACTGTAAATCATAATAAAATACAGTGGTCCCCCGTATTTGCAGGGGATGCGTATCAGACCCCCCCCCCCCCCCCCCCCCCCGGTGAATAGTTAGAACTCGCGAATGTTTGGAACCCTTATAAATATGCTAAAAACAGCCTATTTTGTTAGTTAAAACTCAAGAAAAACCCACTAAAGATTTTCATACTTGGTTTTTTTAATAGTTTTATTAGAAAAGTGTATTTTATGATGAAATTGGCAAAAAAAACCAGGAATTTGTGGATATTTCTCATAGAATAACACCGCGAATGTGCAAATTTTCCGCGAATAATGCAGGGAAATGTTCCTGAGAGAAATCCGCAAATGTGTGGGTCCGTAAATCCGGAGAACGGGAATACACGGGGTTCCACTGTACATATTAACTGATTGTTATTGTAAAAATTAGTTTGTATATAGTCACAAACAGTAAAAAATACAGTAAATAGTGTTGCTCTATGAAAAAAGCAAATTAGTACCTGGTGTGTCTTCTTCGCTGACAGACTTTGTCAGCTCCTCCAAATCCTGGTCTGTCACGGGGTCAGAGTGGATATCAGTGAGGGTTCCTACTTCAATCTCGTTGAGTCATCGAAGCCTACTTCATCAAGCTGCCTAGCTAATTCGACTGCATTCCCAATGGTCGAATGTTGGATTATAATTATGGGACTTACCCAGTAATTATATAGCTAAGAGTTTTACTCTCCCGGCAATTAAATTCCAAAATTCGCAGGTTGCGCTAATTTTCTGTTTTGTTTTGGCTAGGTAACAATGACCCCGACCGCTTTCAGGATAAGAGAGGAAGCACTTGGCAAAGAGCTCAGTTTGTTTTCTGCCAGCTGATGGCTACAAACTGGTTGTCAGCTGTAGTTAATTTTGGAATTCATGACTTTTTTTTTTCTTCTTCTTTTCTTGGTATTTGGTGAAGTATTAATTGCATTGTTTTGCCGACTCAGCGATATTATTTAGATTTAGGTTCTTTGAAGAATTAGATAGTTTTGGGCTTGTTTACCAACTTTTCTCACTTTTTCCAACATGTGGGACAATAGTGTGTTACATTAGGTACTGTGTGAATGGTTGTAAAAGTAAGTTGATCAAGGAGTCTTACGATACTCATTCTTTGTGTACAGTGAATGTGAAATGTAATGAGTGTCATGATTGGGATGAGAGAACATGGAGGAACTTAGAATCTCATTTAAGAAAATTAGATAGAGATGCAGTGTTAGGGAAGTGGCAGCTGTTCGTCCCATCGACTCATAGGCAAAGGTCACTGGCATACTCCCCAGAACATGGGAGGAGTCAAACCAGTAGCCCAAGGGAGGTTGGTGGAGTCTGCCCACGAGCAGCCGTTTCCTCAGTGCAACCTGTTATAGTTTCCCAGACAAGGTCTCTCTATGGAAGGGCATAATTTGCCCAGTGCCAAAGATTACTCTCCATGTCGTCGTTGTCAGTGGCGCTCTAGCAGTAAGTCTCAGCCTCTTAAGAGGTCCTCTACGGACGTAACTACGCCTCCTGCAGTTCCTGCTAAGATGTCAAAGGTACCGCGGCCTTCTAGCAGCCACTGGGACTTTCCAGAGCAATTTTCTTCTGATTGCTTCTCAGAAGTGGATGCTCATCCAGTGCCCAAGGCTTGTCGTAGTTCGACTGCTCCACAAGTCTCAGTACTGTAGATTTCTGCAGTCAGCACACATTGGTGCCAGAATCCTCTACTGTCAACGAGAGCCAGGTAGCGCCCTCTTGTGCAGAGTCACAGTAAGGTGCAGTTGTGCCCGAGCGCCCATCGGACTCTTCCTCCAATAGCTCGTGCTGCTTCTTCAGAACTGGATCCTATTCAACTGAAACTAGATAGCAATCTAGCTTTAATAGTAAAGCTCCCACAACGTCTCAAGCGCCTGCTACGGCTCAGGTGCCAGTAGTGGCTAGGACTCTTCAAGTGCCAATGGGCTCGGAACACCCTCAAGGTGCAGAACCTGCCCAGGCGCCCATAGTAGCTACACCCTCTTAACGAGAGAATGCCTTGACGAAGTCACTCTGCTTCAACGCGGAATATCATTTTTGTGTTGAATCCCTGTGACAGGTAAGAGGGCTCTTGAACTGAGGAATAATTTTTATTCAGTTCAACTAAATTTCTCTCATACTTTTTCTATTTCTTATTATTACTTCATCCTTCAAATTTTACCAACTGTCTCTCACTCTCACCTTGCTATCCAACCTCTCATCCTCCTTTCACTGTCTAGATTTCTGGGAAGGGATACCATTGCTGGGATTGGAGTTATTTTCAAAACCAATTGTGGGAGTTCTGGTGGTCTAGCCAACTACCGTATAGTGTTCAAACCATAGGAATGTCAGTATCTTTTTATTGGTATGCGGAACTATCTCAGTGCCAAATTGGCCCTCGGATTCCAGGGGTAGGCTGGTTTTTATGAGATAGGACTCTCGGCATTCTGTCCGGTTTGCCTGCCACTATGATTTAAGTGGGGATGATTGTATTCCGGAAATACTCTCGGTCCTATCAAGTGGGTTGGCTTACACTTGAGCCACTCTAATCATAGTGGTACCATCCCTTTGGGGTAGGGTAGGGAAGGGAGTTTTGGGAGAGCTCTCATTTATGTTATTGGTGGAGAAATTAATTCCATGGAAGTCTAATGGGGTCTCTTTAGGATGTTAGGCAGTCTAAAAATTTTCTTTCCCTAATTTCCCCCCCCAATTTTTTTCCATTTAGTATTTTTGTTAGATTTTATTAATACTCCCTTCCATCCCCCTCAAAAAAAAAAAAATATTAATATTGATGATGTTTCGCCTACCCCTGGATCCTATGGCAAACCCCAGACACTGTTGATGACCTCTGCCAACTTGAGTACGGAAACCTTGTTGATGACCCAGGCAATAAAAGGATCACTCCACCAATAATAAGGTGTCCAGTGTTATCACACTTGAACCTTTCTTTTCCGCTTCTCCAGGATGCCAGAGGATTAAAGACTCTGGCAATATAAATGAAAATGTAAAAGTTTTAAAGACACTGGCAGTATGAATGAAAATGTAAGAGTTTTCTATTGTGAGGGCATTGCTCTTAATATAAATTATGAACATATATTTAATCTTCTAAGACCTTTTGGAGAGGTAGTTAGAATTAAATCAAAGTTTGTTCATGACACTTACCTGTCAGATATATATATATAGCTGTATTCTCCGAAGTCCGACAGAATTTCAAAACTCCCGGCAAACGCAGTGGTCGGCCAGGTGGTTAGTACCCATTCCCGCCGCTGGGAGGCGGGTGTCAGGAACCATTCCCATTTTCTATTCAGATTTTTCTCTGTCGCCGGTCGGTAAACAACTGTTTACAGACCTCCGCCTAGGATTTTGGATAAACTCTTTGTTCACTTGAGTATTTGATTGTCTCTTGGTTTTTTAAACTTGCTCGGTGGATTGGCATATGCGATTGTGTTTTTTCATTGGATTTGGTTTTGGATTTCTCTAATATGTCTGGATCTTCTGCAACTAGTTTTAGTGTGTGTACCGTGCTAGAGTGTAAGGTTAGACTACCAAAAGCTTTGGTGGATCCTCATACAGTATGCACGAAATGTAGAGATCATATTTGTTTGATGAATGATAGGTGTAAAGAGTGTGAAAGGTTGACTGAAAATGAATGGAAGACTTATGATTCGTATGTTCGTAAGCTTGAAAGGGATAGAATCAGAAGATCTTCCTCCAGAAGTGCTTCTGTGAAAAGTAAGGGTAGTAATTCGCATTCTAACCTTCCTGTAGAGGTTGTTACATCTAACCCTGTGTATTTGCCTTTGGGCAATGAAGTTATTGCTTCAGAAGGTATTGCCCTTTCTTCCATCATGGAGCCGATTCGTGCACTAGAATCGAAAGTGAGTGCATTGAAGACCACAGTGAAGTGTAATGGAAACATTAGTGCCCCTAGTGTAGTGGAGGGGGCGTCAGATCGGTCCCATAGTGCCTCTAGGAATAGACCTCTGTCGGACTCCCAGGACTCAGGGAATGGACATGTCGAAAACCGAAGGAGGGCTACGGGAAATTCCCACCGGTCTGGCGTCCCTTCAGCAGATCCTGTGGACGCTTCCCAGGCTGCCGAAGCGTGTGATCGAGCACGGATATTGAAGGAGTGCTTTTCGTCCTCTGAGGCGTCCTCTCCTTACTGGGGATGGAGCTCTCAGGGAGGGCCTCTCACGGGAGGATGAACGAGTTTGACACTAGGTGCCGCACAGGCGGCCAGCGTCTTTCTCGTCCTCTTAGGAGAGGTTTTAAGGAAGGGGACGCTTCATGTCCTACTTCTCGTCCTGTTCTTTCATCATCACCCGAACACTTCGAAGAATTGACGCCTAAGAAGAGATGCAGGACGTCTTCTGATGAGGACGCTTTTGAGAACTATCATCGTCTTAGAGTTCAAAGGAAGAAGAGGGCTTCAACTCTCCCTTCTTCGCATATGATGAGTCCTTCTCCTGAACGTGGATCTTCACCATCTAATGAAACTCGTATGCAGTTGCGTCAACGATTGTCGGCTTTCTTCGCAAGGGGAGAAGAGGAGCCCCAAAGACGTAGAAAGGATCTTTGGCTTCCTGTTAAAAGATCGAAACAACCCTTTTCGGCTTCGCCTCGTTCCTTAGCCTCCCCCCCCCCTCATTTTGGGACCACCTTGACGTGGTGAGGGGGCTCTCGAACCTCAGGAATCTCTTCCCAGGTTCGAACCCAAGAGTCCCATATGACATTATATATTTTCGAGTAAACTTATGTGGACTTTTCCATTTTTTGCCAAAATTTTTAAAAGCAAATAAATGAGAAAACATATCCATGGCTAACGTGGAGTAAATCCAAAGCTAAATAGTGAGAACTGTGGTAGATCCATCATCTACCCGACAATGTTCGACCTGTTTTTCAGGCGGAACTATTCTGTGGAGCTGGACCACGGATTCCAGGGGGGGCCTGGTTCTAGGAATAGAACTCTCGGCATTCTATCCAGTTTGCCCATAATGTGATTAGGATGGGGATAATTGTATTAACATAATACTCTTAGTCCTAGCAAGCGGTTCTGCTTACACTTGGGCCATACTAATCATGTTATGCCATCCCCTTTTGGGGTAGGGTAGGGATGCGGACATTTGGGAGTCCTTTCTCACTTGTGCCTTTGGCAGAAGATTTAACTTCGCGAAGGGCCAATGATATCTTTTCAGATAATTTTTTTTTTTTTTTTTTTTTTTTTTTTTTTTTTTTTTTTTTTTTTTTTTTTTTTTTTTTTTTTTTTTTTTGTGTTTTTTTTTTTGAAAAACTCAAAATTTATGAACTGTGAAATAAATGATTTGAGTACCCCTGGGCCCCATGATGGAAAAACTACGGCACAGTTGATGACCATTAGCACGTCACTCCCGAATTTCCTAGGTACTGCCACAAGTAGTGAAAGTACTATAAAAGATACAAAGGAACACCCTGTTCCAAGTAAAAGCAGCAGAACCAGAAAACCAAATAGAGTGCATAAATAAAAAAAAAAAGAAACAAACAAACATAAATTGGTAAACTCCAATATCGTAACAATGGAACCATATATGATGAACAATAATTCTGAATTAGAGACAAATAATCCTCCCAGCAATACAGAAAAAATATAAAATCATAATAGACAAGCAACATAAACATAAAACAAGGCACCAAAAAGAAACAAAAATTACCGACTTAATCCCACATTGGTACATTTTGATGACCTCTTTGGACAGATAATGGTCAAGATTTCTAGTCCTCAAAGCTGACAACAAAATCTCAGCAGCGATGCTAGAAAACAAATTACTTAACATATATCCAACACAGACATGGAATGCAGACACATCAAGGACAATGAATGGCTTATCCAAGTAACCAATAAAAAGCAGTCCACTGCCTTTTTAAGTATAAACAGAAATAAATAATATAAAGGTAATAATTACAAGCCACGAAACATTGAATTATGTACAGGGTACAGTCATCCTACCCAATAGCGAGCAGGAGCTTCCTTCAAAACACTATTGCTAGACTCCCTAAAATTGAGATATAACAATATCCACGATTTAGAAATATACTCTATTTCAATGTAGGAAAGATAAAAGTTAAAATATCAACATTGCCAAAATAAATTTACAGGCCAAGACTTACCATTTAAAATAAAATTCTTGGACAAAATAGAGAAGTTCGTCCTTTTGTTCCTAAACCATTACAATGTACACAGTGCTCAAGGTATGGACACACATACAAAAGATGCCGTAATAAAGCTATATGTGCAGTCTGTGCATCAGATGACCATACCACTAATTGGAACTGTAAACAATCAAAATGTATTAATTGTGGACTAGCCCATCACGCAAAATCTAAGGAGTGTTCATTTTACCAATATAACACAGAACTTCAGTTGTTAATAAATAGGACAGGAATGTCAGTCATGGAAGCCAGACTTGAGCTAAAAAGTAAGCGTTAACAATCCATCCAAACCCCCACCTTTTCAAATGTGACTAAAAATCAAGACATCAAACAGCACAATGACAAACAAGATAGTATAAACATGGAAACTGGATTTCATACCAATATACTGAAACCCAAAATAAAAGTGATATTACAACAACCAATACCACCACCAACATAGATGATTCAGTTATCCATGGAAAAGAACTTCCAATAGAAGAAGAATTTAAATAATGATGATAATCGAACTGGCAAAAAGAAAAGAATTCTAGAAAGAACCCCACCTAAGGGAAAAAAAGTAAATATTGAAAATTACAATCAATCCAGAGAGACTCCAACTACACCAGGAGAACATTTTAAAAAAGATATTAAACTAACCTCATCACAAGTGGAAAATACACAATTACCCTCAATCTCAATCAAACAGCCAACATCTGGACAGTAAAGATCACTCTTTACAATTTCCATCAAATAATACTATGAAAATCATACCATTAAACCAAACCAAATATAACTATCACCCAACCAACATCCACAAGACCGAAATATCCCATTAACAACAACAAAACAAATAACCCCTCAAACCAACAGTCCTTATCACTACAGAAAAGGAACAATAGAATTACAAAACCAGACATTTCTAAAGCCAGACCAAAAACTTCTGAACCAATAATTAACATTACCAAACATGCTTCATCTTGTGGTTGTAATGAATGCTTTGTAAGTACATATAACCAACTAACTACCAAGACAGAGGACACAGTACGAAATTGTATTGACAATTTTACCAAATTAAGGAGGTGCCCTTTAACACACCAACATGAGAACGAATTATGTTCTGGAATCCTTAAATACAAAAAGGAAATTATAAAATCAAAAATAGACTTATTAATATTCAACTATGAAAAACAAACACTGCAGAATCTAATAACCAACATACAAATACAACGATTAAAAAACCATAAATTCAAATGCATATAAACTACGAGATAAAGTAAAATCAGCAATCAATTTACAGAATTTAACACCAATTCCTCCCAATAATGGAATATAAAATCATTCAATGGAATATAAATGGTCTCTTAACCCGACTACGTCTGGGTGAATTACAAAGAATCAATACGAGACCACAAACCAATGTGCATATGTCTACAACATATAGGAAGTAACCCTACAATATCCAACACTATAAAATTGCCTGTTATTCACCAACTGACGGTGGAAAATTAGGCACAGCCATATACGTTCATATAGCATTACATATGAACCTGTTTGACATACCATCTATGCCATAATTCAAATAACATCAAATTAAAACTGTTTATGTGAATTGCCCTGAGTGAAAAGAGAATAAAATTACTAATTTGTATTTAATTTATATAACCAACCAAATTTCAATGCAAATTTCAGTGATTTTTCTGAACTTATTAGCAAAATTATACAGGAACCACTACTTATAGTAGGAGATTTTAATGCACATAATCCATTATGGGATATTAATAACCCCACTGACACATCCGGAATCAACATAGAGAATACTATAATGAAACACAACCTGTATTGTCTCAATGAAAGTGAAGTTCCAACATATTTTTCAAATACACACCTAACCTTTTCTTCAATTGACATTTCATTATGTTCAAATGATGTAGCGGAGAAACTTGAATGGACGTCCTAGACGATTCATACACAAGTGACCATTTCCCAATCATTCTGAACTACTTAAGTAATGTCAAAATATTGCCACCTACAAGATATAATATCCAAAAAGCTAACTGGGATAAATATTCCATATACACACAGAAACATACCACCATTCCCACATAATGAAGATCACAATACTACATGTGAATCCTTCTCAAACTTCATAATAAATGCTGCAGATAAAAGTATTCCAAAAACCAAAAACACTTCCACAAATCCCCTGTCCATGGTTGGAATCCAACATTAACAACATTAAGTAAAATAAAACATATATTGAGTCGCAATCTAAACAGACTCAAAACTCGCCTTAAATCACTCAACAAAATGCCCTATAGTATAAACATATTAAACAAAATAGTTATAACAAACATAACAATTAACCACATTAAACCACTATATAAACAAACATATACAGCCAAATTTAGAAAACGGTAATAGCAGAAAAAAATCGCATCATGGAAGGAATATGTCTCAAACATATCTTCAAACACATCCACAAGGGATGTCTGGCAAAAGATAAGGAAAATCAGTGGAAAACATATAAGACCTCCAAGAAGTGCAATACATTTAAATGGAAAAATATACCATGATACTTATGAAATATCAAACATAATTGGGAAACATTTTGAAAACATCAGTGCTTACTCCAGCCTAGATACACATTTCAAAGTATCAGAAAAAAAAAAAATATAATACTCAATTTTGAAACTCTTGAAGACCTGGTATATAACTATATTTTTAACATGGATGAACTAGATAATGCCATCAACTCTTGTCATCCCTCTGCACCAGGATATGATAAAATATCATTTGAAATGATAGAAAAATTAGCTCCTATAGCTAAATCATATTTATTAAAATTTTACAATAGTATCTGGCTAAAACGTGTCTTTCCTGATAAATGGAAACATGCCATAATTATTCCAATAAACAAACCAGGAAAGGATGCAAGTATCCATCCAATTATAGACCGATATCTCTAACAAGTTGCCTATGCAAAATCTTAGAAAAATGGTTAATGCACGATTAACGTATGTAATAACCAAAGAATCCATTTTAACACCAACACAATCTGGTTCAATAGCTGGCAGATCAACCCTAGATCCCTTAACACATTTAGAAATCATATCAAAAAAGGCTTTGAACAAAAGAAATTAACAGTAGCTATATTTTTTGATATAGAAAAAGCATACGATACAACATGGAAACATAACATCATGCAAAAACTCCACTCCAAGGGACTAAGAGGCCACTTACCAATATTTATTAAGAACTTCTTAACAAACAGAACTTTTCAAGTAAGAGTAGAAAATTCCTACTCAGTAACCTATAAACTGGAAGAAGGAATCCCTCAAGGTAGTGTCTTGAGCTGTACATTGTTTGCTTTAGCAATCAATGACATTACTATAAATTTACCAAGTGGTGTAAAAAACAGTTTATATGTTGATGACTTTGTCATTTACTATACGAGTAGTAATCTGAGACACGCTCAGAGAGTTCTTAGTACTGCCATTTCAAATATATGTAGTTGGGCAAATTCAGTTGGATTTAAATTTTCAACTGATAAAACAAAAGCAATCGTCTTCTACAAAGACAAAAGGTGGATGAAGAACCAAACAATCAAACTGCATCTTATAGCACTGAAATACAATTTTGTACAAAAATCAAGTATCTTGGAGTAATATTTGATCAACATTTAAATTGGAAAGAGCACATCAAATACATTAAAGCCGAAGGCATAAAAGCCCTTGCCATATTAAAAAAGTTATCACACACTAATTGGGGAGCAAAGCGAGACATTTTATTAATGATATATAAGGCAACAGTCTTATCCATAATAGATTACTGCTGTCCAATATATTCATCCGCCTCAGAATCTGCATTAAAATCTCTCGATGCAGTGCACCATGAAGGCGTGCGATTGTGCACAGGAGCTTTCCGATCGTCCCCAACAACCTCACTTTTGGTGGAGGCAGGTATTTTGCCAAGTTAAAAACATCACCGTAATTTAATAAAACAAATACAAAGAGGTCTTTCAATGCAAGTGGGATCGTCTCCTGCAACTTACTGCTTCCAAAACTGTAATCAAGTAACAGCAGTTAATAGTACAAGCTCTTTCCCAAAAAGAGCTAGATACATAATGAACATACATAATATGAATCCAATTTTTCACCCACCAATGGAATTGCCACCACCATGGATTTTAAATAGAGTAAAGATATGTACCTCCCTGTCTTACCTACTCAAAAAACAAATGACAAGTATGGAAATGTACCGCCAACATGCTTTGGAACACTTAGAAGAAAAGGCGACAATTTATGATATATACAGACGGCTCCAAAAATAATGTTGGAGTAGGAGCATCTGCATATTCGAAAAATATGTAAGTAAAAAAAGCCTACCTTCAATATCATCAGTATTTACTGCTGAAGTCACAGCCATACAGATGGCTCTAGATATGATATCTGAGGCAAAAGCAAGTGTCTCTGTAATTTTCAGTGACTCACGTAGCGCTATAGATGCAATAGGACAGTTATAAAATCAGGAAACCAAATAGTCAGGAAATTCAAATAAAAATTCATCAACTCCTCCATCATCAGGAATATCAATGGAAAATATGTTGGATCCCAGCAACAACGTGGGGAAAAAATAAAAGGAAATGAATATGCAGACTCTGCTGCCAAATTAGCCTGCACTATCCCTCCAACAATTTCATATGCCCCAGTGTCAGACTGGGTAAAATCAGTTAAAACATTAATTTACCAGGATTGGAAAGAAGAATGGGCCTCGGTGCCAACAACAAACAAACTTAAAAATATAAAAACTGAAGTCTATGCATGGAGGACATCCTCACAGGAGGAAAGAGCAAAAGAGGTGATCCTAGCAAGGCTACGTATAGGACACACAAGATTCTCACATGGTCACTTGATGTCAACACCACATGCTGACCCAGTGAAATGTAACAGATGTCAAATACCCATGACAGTGCAGCATTTGCTTGTTGAGTGCAAATTGGACCCAGCCAAAGATCTATTATCTGCGGAGTTCAGAAATGAAAAATATTCTTGCGGAAAGCAGGGATTTTTCAATTAATAAAATCATAAATTTTTTAAATAAGACGGGTTTCTTAAATAAAGTCTAAATTTTATTTTTTTTTTTTTTTTTTTTTTTTTTTCTTCTTCTTCTTCTCAGGATTGATCCCTGAGAACCAGCCCGAGAAGAGTCTACTTGAGACTCAGAGGTCTGGAAAAACTAACACCTATTAATAATAATAACTTAGCCTCCCCTTCGTCGTCCTCTTCTGGATCCTTCAGACTCGACCGAGAACACGCAAGTGTTTCCGGAGAGAGAGTTTCCAGAAGTGGGAATGCGGACAGAAGCGTTAGGTGTCGCAAAGGCGGCCCTCGCTTTTGTCAGGAGGATGAGAACGATCAAGAGAAGCCTTGTACCGACGTTCGCTGGACTTCTGCATCAACTCGATGCCTCTATCATGAGAGAGCCTACCAACGCCAGAAGTATCAGGGCGTTTGAGAAGGCTCTAAAAGTCAAAGAGAGCAATGTTTAGATTATGTTTCGGATCTTACCCCTCAAGAAAGAGAAGTACTGTATAGATATCGACGGGAGGCTCGTGCTTTAGAATATGAGAACTCGCAACGCTTGAAAAGAGATCGTAAGACTCACCAGGACGCTCGAGAGGACGCCCCGATACAAGTTAAGCGTTCTAAGCGAAGTTTTAAAGACGCTCGACGTCCATTAGAGCATGTCCCGCTTCAGGACGCTTTTGAGGACGCTTCTTTGATGGATAAATGTCTTATAGACAGAGTCCAGCGGGATTGGAAGCTTTCATTGACAGACGCGCGACTTCCTGCGAGTCCTAAGTCTCGCTCCCTTAGCAAGGGCGCTCGCGATGACGATAGACGCCCGACTAATCGGGATTCTCAGAAAGAGAATCGTACTCAACTGAGAGGAGATCGACAGGAATCCCGCAAAGAGGCTTTTGAAGAACCTTTGCCTCTGATGACTTCGAAAGACAAGGCTTTACAAGAGTCTTAAGTTTTCAAAGACAACAGCGGATCATTCGCGCATTGTCTCGTCTATTCCTTCAGCGGATAGAAGCTCCCCCTTACGAACAGAGCCTCAAAGGAGAAGCGCTTCCTGTTTAGCTAAAGAAACTTCGGACCGTCAAGATCAAGGAGAGTCTTCTAACGATACGCATCCTGCAGAAGAGGAAGAGCCTTCAGAAGCATCTACGGACTATAGCACTTTAACGCGCTTACTGAAGGAATTGTTTTCGGAAAAATTCCAAGCACCAGTTCCTCTCTCACTGCCATCGCAACTGTCCTCATCCAAGACGAGAAAAGCTCCAGGTTTTGTTAGGATGGCTTCTTCGCTTTCTACTAAAAGAGCGTTGAAAAGGATGAATGATTGGATGGAATCAAGGAAGACGAAAGGAAAGACGTCCTTTGCGCTTCCTCCAGCTAAGCTAAACGGGAGAGCCGGTATATGGTATGAGACCGGAGAAGAAACAGAGTTGAGACTTCCTTCGTCTGCGCAAGGTGACTTCTCAAATCTGGTCGAAGCACCGAGGAGATCTTACCTGTCCTCGGCTAAGGTTTCATGGACTATGCCTGAAATAGATCACCATCTAAAAGGACTGTACAGGACGTTGGAAGTATTTAACTTCCTAGACTGGTGCTTAGGAGCTTTAGGTCTGCAAGCTAAGAGCCCAGAATCATTGTCACTAGAAGAATTATCGAGCGTCCTGTCATGCATGGATAAAGCAATAAGGGATGGCTCAGATGAGTTAGCTGCCCACTTTACTACGGGAATATTAAAGAAACGAGCGCTTTTCTGCAGTTTTACTGCTAAATCAGTTTCTCCTACGCAGAAAGCGGAGTTATTATTCGCCCCCTTTTCTTCCCATCTTTTTCCTGAAAATATGGTAATGTGAACCTGAAAGAGAAAGCGACACAGGATTTGCTGTCTCAATCATCTAGACTTCCTGCGGCGCAATCCTCTTCTCGAGTAGCTCAAGTACCAAAGAAGAATTTTAAGCCCTTTTGTGGCAGAGCACCATCAAGAGCTTCTACACGAGGAAGGGGCTTTGCTAGAGGCAGAACCCCCGCAAGCAAAGTGGGGAAAGAAGTGACAACCTTGCCCTTCAGGCACCGGTGGGAGGGAGACTTTCTCTCTTCGCAGAGGCTTGGAGAGCAAGGGGGATGGACGTTTGGTCCCTCAAGATTATAGAGAAGGGATACAAAATTCCCTTTCTCTCCATGCCTCCATTGAGCATGAAGCCTATAGACCTGTCGCCATCTTATCAGCCGCAGAAGCAACAGATTCTACTCGATTTATTAGATCAAATGATCGAGAAAAGAGCCGTAGAACGAGTGCTCTTGACAGATTCCCCAGGCTTCTACAACATGTTATTCATGGTTCCGAAGCAGTCTGGGGGATGGAGGCCTGTCCTAGATGTCAGCAGTCTGAACCTTTTCGTGAAGAAAGAAAGCTTCAAAATGGAAACATCGCAATCGGTCCTAGGGGCCTTGAGACCAGGGGATTGGATGGTGTCATTAGATCTCCAAGACGCTTACTTCCATGTCCCCATCCATCCCCAGTCCAGGAAGTTTCTCAGGTTCATTTTAAGAGGACAGGTCTTCCAGTTCAGAGCTCTATGCTTCGGACTGAGCACAGCTCCCATGATTTTCACCTCTCGAAGATATGAGTCTCCCTTTACCTGGACGACTGGCTCATACGGTCGTCATCGAGAGCAAGGTGTCTGGAGGACCTTCAGACTACGTTACTGTTGGCGAAATCTTTAGGCCTCCTGATCAATTACGAAAAGTCCCATCTGACCCCAACACAGTCCATCGTGTATCTGGGGATTCAGATGGATTCAGTGGCTTTTCAGTCTTTTCCGTCGCTAGAACGTCAGCGGAAAGGCTTAGAAAAAGTGTCAGCCTTCTTGGAGAAGGAAACATGCTCGGCGAAGGAATGGATGAGTCTGCTGGGGACCATTTCTTCGCTGGAGAAGTTTGTTTCTCTAGGGAGACTACATCTCAGGCCCCTAACATTAGTTTTTTCCTAGCAGAAAATGGTCAGGACAGACAAAAACATAGAAGAGAATTTGAGAATATCCCCGTTGGTCAAGAAACACCTAGAGTGGTGGCTCGATCCCACCAAGATGTCGAAAGGAGTGTCCCTCTGTCTTCAGAGCCCCCCGACCTAGTGTTATTTACATCAACGCGTCTATGACAGGCTGGGGAGCAACTCTAGGAAAGGAGGAAGTGTCAGGCCTCTGGAGAAAAGAACAGAAGCCTTGGCACATCAACCTCAAGGAGTTGGAGGCAATTCGCTCAGCACTTCTAGCCTTTCAAGAACGAGTCATAGGCCGAGTTGTCCCGATCAACGCGGACAGCACCACGGCCCTGTCTTATATCAAGAAACAGGGGGGGACACACTTTCGTTCTCTCTACAAGATAGCGAGAGAAATCCTGTTATGGTCAGAAGAGAGGAACATAACTCTCCTGACAAGATTTGTTTTAGGAGTCCAGAACGTCAGAGCAGACATTTTAAGCCGTCGAAATCAATTGATTTCAACAGAATGGACTCTGCACATAGAGGTCTGCCAACAGTTATGGAAACTATGGGGACGACCAATAGTGGACCTCTTCGCGACTTCGAAAACGAAGAGACTGCCCCTTTACTGTTCTCTGATCATCGACCCGGAAGCAGTAGCAGTAGACGCAATGCTTTGGGACTGGACTGGGATGGATGTATACGCCTTTCCCCCGTTCAAACTTCTGGGAGAAGTAACAAGGAAGTTAGCAGCGTCGGAAGGGACAAGGATGACACTGGTCGCACCATTCTGGCCAGCAAGCGATTGGTTCACAGAGGTCATGTCCCTACTAGTGGACTTCCCAAGAATCCTACCAGTAAGAGCCGATCTTCTCAAACAGGCCCACTTCGAGAGATATCACCAAAACCCGTTCGCTCTGAGTCTGACTGCATTCAGACTATCAAGAAACTGGCAAGAGCGAGAGGGTTTTCAAGGGCGGTTGCAAAAGCTATCGCCACCGCGAGAAGAGCTTCCTCTCAATCTGTCTACCAGTCTAAGTGGGCTGTTTTTAGAAGATGGTGTAGGAAAGAGGGCATTTCCTCCTCCAAGACCTCTGTGAGCCAAATCGCCGATTTCCTGTTCCATCTGAGGAATGTAGACAAGCTTGCAGTATCAACAATTAGAGGATACAAGAGTATGCTATCAACAGTCTTCTGTCATAGAGGCCTAGATTTGACGAATGATAGGGATCTTCACGATCTTCTGAGATCCTTCGAAACATCAAAGGTTCCACAGGTTAAGACACCTTCGTGGAATTTGGACAGTTCTAAAATTTTTAATGGCGAGTCCCTTTGAACCTTTGCACGAGGCTTCGCTGAAAGATTTAACGAAGAAGGCCCTCTTTCTAACCACCCTAGCCACTGCGAAGAGGGTGAGTGAGATTCAAGCAATTAGCAAAAATGTTGGATTTAGGGGACACAATGCAGTCTGTTCCTTGAGTCCTTCCTTTTTAGCTAAAAACGAAAATCCTTCCAATCCCTGGCCCAAGAACTTTGATATCAAGGGATTAGCAGGGATCGTTGGTCGGGAGCCAGAAAGAGTCCTGTGTCCTGTCAGAGCTCTAAAATTTTATCTGGATAGAACAAAACAAATTAGAGGTCAATCGGACAATCTTTGGTGTTCTGTGAAAAGACCTGATTTACCAATGTCTAAGAACGCCTTAGCGTTCTTCTTGAGAAGCACCATCAGGGAGGCCCATTCGTCCTGCCCAGATAGTGATCTGAAAATTCTGAAAGTCAATGCTCATGAAGTTAGAGCTGTCGCAACTTCGATGGCATTTCAAAAGAATATGGCGCTCAGCGACATTGTGAGCACCACATTTTGGCGAAGCAATTCTGTGTTCGCTTCACACTACCTCAGGGATGTGAAAGTGACATATGAGAACTGCTTTTCGCTTGGACCATACGTATCAGCAGATTCAGTTTTGGGTACGGGAAGCGGCACGAATCCTATCCTTTAGAAAATGGATAGATGTGCTTTTGTTTTATGGTTGTTGGTTTTTTGGATGTAGGGTCGACCGCTAGAGGGGGACTTCCCTTTATTTTAGCCTTAAAGTTTTGGGGACTAACTTTGCTAGGCTAGGTCAGGTGGTGGTTTTTTCTTTGCTTCGCTGCCCTTAAAGTATGGTCAATATGGTCTAGACACATTGTGGTCACGCCCCCGTTGTCAGATCATCTAGATCTCAGCAGCTATACAGGTCATGTCCTTGCTGGAGACTCTAGTAAAGCAAAAGCAGACTAGGGTGACAGTAATCACGAAGTCAGCTATGCTAACAGGTAAGGAACCAAGATGTCTATCATCTGCATGTGAAATGTTTCCCAAAATCCTTTTATTCTGTCCCTCCCCACCTCCAATGGTGGGAATCAGCTATATATATCTGACAGGTAAGTGTCATGAACAAAATGATATTGTTATGATACAATAAAGTTTGTTCATACTTACCTGGCAGATATATATAATTAAGTACCCACCCAGCCTCCCCTCGGGGACAGTGACATTAAAAAATCTGAATAGAAAATGGGAATGGTTCCTGACACCCGCCTCCCAGCAGCGGGAATGGATACTAACCACCTGGCCGACCACTGCGTTTGCCGGGAGTTTTGAAATTCTGCCGGACTTCGGAGAATACAGCTATATATATATATCTGACAGGTAAGTATGAACAAACTTTATTGTATCATAACAATATCATCTTTCAAAAGACATACAAGCTTTTGAGGCTTACATTACATATGCTGGTGCTTCCCAAGCTAAGGCTGCTTTTTTAGATATTAGAAATGGTAAATTTCTGGACCTTAACTGCCTTGTAAAATTGTATCATAATGAAAATATATTGGATTCAGATTTTGATTTTGTACCTAAGTGCTCTGCCTTGTATGATGAGATTCGGGAAATGTCTCTGAGTATCATACCTGAACCTATCTGGTATGTGGCCTCATACAAGGAAAGGGGTAATAACATTATCAAGGGCTATGAGTGCTTAGAAAAGAAAGTTGGTACCATCCAACAAGGAAATTTAAAACGCTATGGCCGTTATATACTGATAAAAGCTGGCAGTGAGACTCAAGCAGTACTATTATTAAATACAGAGGTACCTCGAGATACGAAAGGCTCAACTTACGAAAACTCGAGATACGAAAGCCAATACGAAAATTTTAACAGCTCTACATACGAAAAGTTTTCAAGATACGAAAGGTTTCTGAAAGTCCGAGATTCGCCTGGATAAATTTTGAAACTCGCGCTGCGCGCCGCCATCTTAGTACTAGTAGACTCGCCACCATCCTCCTGCTCTCCCATTTGTTCCTGATGCTAGTCGCGGCCATGAGATCCTTCTCTCTTATTGGCCAGCGTCCCTCCCATCATGCATCTACTATGTACACGTGGTGGCTTGCCTCGGCCACTCGGTACCAGCATTGTTATAGTACGCACGCAGTATTCGTTTTTGGGATCGTCAATGTGTTTTTAAAATAAAAAGTGACCAAGATCTCTCACATGGGATAAGTGATCAAGGTCTCTCTCATGGGATATCTGGAAACTTTGCAAGGTTGGTAGAATCTCCACTCCCTGCTGAACAGAGGGTGTAGACCAATCATTTACAACATGTATACCAGTACTACGTATAATCAAGGCACTTCAGTTTATGTTGAAGGTCAGCAGCTGAACATTCAGTACCCAAATCAGTTGCAGAGAGAGCATTTGGTTGAACAGGGTTTTGATGGACACCAGGGCCAACAGAGTCATGAGGTGCAAAAAAAGAACCAAGTGATAAAAAAACAGAAAGTTGAAATTCTGTATAAAAAAAAAAATAATAAATAAAATAAAACTTCGTAAAGTAAAAAAAAAAGTTAAAAATCAAAAAAAGAAAAAAAAAAACGGAAGAAATTAAAGCCGCTTTTCTAAAGTGCAATCATTTGTAGAAGACCCCCCCCCCAAAAAAAAGGCTCACACAGGAACATTGTGGAAAGTAGGCAGAAGCAATCTTCCTTGGATAGTTACGTATGTATATTTTTTAAAGTGTATGTACGTACATATGTATCTGCTGTTTGTCCTCCTCCTCCTCTGCCGCCACTTTCGATGGATAGCCTCACTCGAAAGGTAAGCTTCCACATTTTACGTACAGTATATTTCTTGTTACCATGTACACTAATATACACTTTATTTACAGGTTATATTTTGCATTTTTTTTATTAATTTAGGTATTGAATGGTCCAAATTGTTGTAGTATTTCATTTTTTATAGGTCAATTTAGCTTTATTATGAAATTTACTTTGGTGTTTTTGGAGGGCTTGGAACGGATTAGCCATTTTACATGTAACATGTGGTCCAAGATACGAAAACCTTACGATACGAAGGGCGCCTCGGAACGGATTAATTTCGTATCTCGAGGTACTACAGTAATTATACATCCTCTTCTTCTGTTAATATTCAGACTGTCTTTCCCCACCACTCCCTCAACCTTGTAAAGTGAATAATTTATTGTGGTGATCTCTATGAGTTTTCAGAAGAGGCCATACTTAAGAGATTCCCTCCTATTGTTTTCGAAATTAAAAAACTAAAAGGAAATAGCAATGCCATCTTAATGGTGTTTTACACACCCTATCTTCCTGACTATATAAAAATTAGACATTTAAACATCCATGTAAAAAAATTTTCACCCAAGGCCATGGAGTGTTATAAGTGGTATGATTTTGGCCATGTCAATGTCAGATGCATCAATAAGAAAAGGTGTTTGATCTGCTCAGAGTTCCATGTCCTCTCTTCAGAATGCATAAAAGGGAAATTTTGTTTCAATTGTAAGGGAGCTCATTCTCCGAACTCTAAACAATGTCCCCAATATAAACTGGAACAGGCTGTAGTTGTAACAGCTAATAATGAGCATACGTATTACCTTTGGATCAGCCAGGAAAAAACTCAAGGGAAATAACAATACCAGAGGAACAAATTATTCAAGTGATTTGACTGATGGTTCAAAAAAGGTGCTTTCTTCCACAATACCTAATTTGCAGAATCATAGTCTCCAACTCTTCTTCAATGGGTCACCCTGAACCAGATGATTTTTGTACTAATTCCGCTACACCTCAATATTCATTTAAGCATAAGTATATCAGTAGAATAAACAAAAATGTAAAAAGCAATGGCACTCAAATCCCTAAAAATAAACAAGAAACTCTACTCAAATACAAAACAGATTTGAGATACTCACCACTAAGGAAACTTCCAAAGATATAGAAGATCTCTCCGAAGTAGATATGATTGATCCTGAACCCTCAGAACCTAAACCTGAGAGAAAAAAGTGGGTTCTTGAAAATGCAACCCCTCCAAATAAGAAAAATCAAATAAGGAAGAATGTTTGGGTGAACCTGAAGAGGTTTCTTCTAATGTTGTCATAAAGAAAGATTTGTTGGTTGAAGTACTAAATTGGCTTGTTGAAGGAACAGATACATTGTCTCAACTCCCAGTCACTGAATCTGAACTCAATATAATAATAAATGATGCCATTAAACGTATGGTAAAGGTCGAGGCCCACAAGAATCCTTATGATATGCAAGTAGTTGAAAAAATCTAATTGCCAATGCACCCCTCAAAAAATAAATCCTTTGCCAGTTATAGGCATGACTGGGAAATCAATGGTTTCTCACAAAACATCCGAGAATAAAACTGCCCACAAAATCTCATGTGGATGCTTAGATTGCTTCTTATTTGAATTTAATGATGTTATGAACATGAACATACACAAAATTAATAATCTAATTGATAACAAAATTAATAATCTAATGATAGCTTTGTCAAAAACAAAAATAAAAACCAATATGGTAAACTAGAAACACACAATACTGGTTGTATGTGTGTTGATCATCTTATAAAGAAGCTTGCAACAGGCACTCATTATCTTGAAAAATTTATAGGAAACTTAACCATAATCCAAATGATAAAGCAAACCAAAATCAAAATAAACATCAGGAAATAATATCTAAAGAATCAAAATCTATAAAAAAAGTAATGCTAGCTCAGTTAAACAGAAACCCAACTCCAGCAAAATAGTATACAGAAATAACACTACCCAGTGGAAATCCATCTCCTTTCCCTAATGTTCAACCATATGTAATTCAATGGAATATTAATGGTCTTAAAACCTGCCTACATGTAGGAGAAATTCAAAGACTGTTGAAAAATTATAACCCCATTGCAATATGCTTACAATATACTAACGAAGTTGTTCCTTCTATAAGGAAATTAATGCTCTACCCAGTGGAAATCATCTCCTTTGCCTTAATGTTTAATCCAAACGTAATCCAATGGAATATTATTGGTCTTAAAACCCACCTACATGAAGGAGAAATTCAAAGACTGCTGAAAAATTATAACCCCATTGCAATTTGCTTACAACATACTAATGAAGTTGTTCCTTCTATAGGAAATTACACTCTAGCATCTCGCTCAGTTCCCTCTGCTGATTCATTAGGAAAGGGTAATTCAAACTAGATATTTATTCATGCATCTTTGATTAAAGTAAAAAAAATCTATTTAGAGTTTTAGTAGAATTACACATAAGAGACAGCCTACATTGTAAAGTTCTATAGATTATGAACTTGGATGAATGACTACTAAACCTGTTTCAGTCAATTTGTCATGAATCATCCTGACATTCAACTTGCAAACAAGTTTCCAGATAACCCTCAGCTGCATAGTCTTGAACTTCGTGAGTCCCCATTTGACAGCATCCCCCCCCCACCAACCTCCCGTGTACAGAAAGCATGTTTCAGGTAGACAAAAATAAATGTTACGATCAAATTCTCTGTATTTTTTGCATAAATAACTCTTTTATGTTGGGTAAAAGATACAGAAAGCCCAAAATAATGGCCATTAAACAAAGGAATTTATTCCTTATTATCTATCCAATGGTTCCCACCAAAAATAATTGACTGTTATTAGGCAACTCAAGGAGTCGCTGACTTGGATTTTTCAGCCCCAGAAATCGAAAGATTTCCAATACGATGTTACAATCCTTCAACAATAGTACCCCTTGAACTTACACACAACATCGCACTCCTATTGATATATGGGGTTGATACCAAATATGTACAGGACATAACACATCACTTGTTTATTATATTACGTCATTTTTTCTTCATCAGAGTAACTAGGTTACTAATGCCAATATATCTTCTGACTATATTACTCGGATTTAGGCAAGTATAGTTTTCAAGTATAAACATAACCACACGAAAAAAAAAATCTTTAGCCACCAACGAAGAATCGACAACATAATAAGACTTATCACGCAGTCATTATTATGCAAAACTATATAACTTATCAAAACAAATTCTTATCCGCTTTCTTAAGAAATGAAGGCAAGTAGATATAACACTGATAAGCCATTACATCAAATATAACTCAGACCTCTCACATTTATATGCCATCACTAGGCATAAGTCATGACAATATTGGTGCACATTCAAAATTGCAATTGTTCTGGAAGCAATTTCGTTTGAGCTTTTCATACGACATGTGGCTTGACATATAATCTTGTAGGTCTCTTAAGACTGTAATTGGTAAACATTGCAAGAAGTTCACCAAGAAATTTTATAAGTTAATCAATTTCTTTTGGTGTTACAGTGTTCCCCCCGAATTCACGGGGGATGTGTACCAGACACCCCCGCGAATAGTTAAAACCCACAAAAATGCTTATAACTGCCTATCTTGAAAGTTCAGATGCCAAATGTATACCTTTAATAGCATCCTACTTCAAATATACCTAAAATTACTAACCTATTACTGCATTAATCTTTGAGGTTATATATTAATATCATTTTAAAGTCATCTTAAACATTTTACCATTAAAAATATATACCTACAGCAAATAACAGAGAGAGAGAGAGAGGAGAGAGAGAGAGAGAGAGAGAGAGAGGAGAGAAGAGAGAGAGAAGGACCAATGAATGGCAACATCCAATATATTTGACCCTCAAGAGTGAAAATTTATGAATTATTTCTGAGAGAGGAAGAGAGAGCGAGAGAGAGAGAGAGAGACCAAAGAATGGCCACATCTATTATTTGACCCAAGAGTGAATTATGATTATTTCTGAGAGAGAGAGAGAGAGAAGAGAGAGAAGAGAGAGAGAGAGAGAGAGAGAGAGAAGAGAGAGAATAACTCCTAGACTCTGCTTCCTCCCTCCACCATTGTATATCAAACTCATTTACTCCCCCAGCCCAATGTTCCTCCAAGTGGATAAAAAGACTGGGAATCGCTATTTTTTAATTAATCTTATTAATATTTGAAAATTAGTTATAAGGTAAATATTTATTTACACTACAAAACAAATAAACATATGTGAGAGAGAGAGAGAGAGAGAGAGAGAGAGAGAGAGAGAGAGAGAGAGAGAATGTTATTGTTACTGTTTAATCTCATACTGTATATTATTAGTTTACCATAAAATGTAGTAATGTCCTTAAAGATATACTTATACATACACTTCCAGCCCAAACAGAGGGCGAGAGTTACCGCTAGCGCATGCTAGTATCTCGTGTGGGGAGAGAGAGAGAGAGAGAGAGAGAGAGAGAGAGAGAGAGAGAGAGAGAGAGAGGGTTGTCCTTATTTAAAAGAGTGAAATGGATAGATTATTGTACTTCTTTAAAATACTATCATGTGAATTTTGAGATTCTAGTTTTATTATTATTATTATTATTATTATTATAGTTATATTATTATTATTATTATTATTATTATGCAAAAATATTAATAAACATACACATGTACCATAGAAATTATCTCATATCAGCAAAGAGAAAAAGAGAGAGAATTTCAATGATCCGTAGATGGCAACACTGGATTTGACAGTTGGAACCTTGGAGGAATAATGGGAGGAGACGCCTTGCTGCGGGATGAGTGAAGCCACTCAGGTCGCTGGCCGCCATATTGGGACTGGCAACTGAATCCCTGGGTCGACCGTAGGTACGTGACCTTGCGATGACTAAGGTGTCATACTTTTTATTTTTGATACGCTATCTTATTTTAATTCGTTCTTTTAGTTTTCTTGTGTGCGTCCTCTTCTGCTTACGGTGCACATAATTTTGTACTCCATTTTATCCGCAGACAGTTAACACGTTTACTGAAACTAAAATGCCTTGATGAAAAAATAAGTGAATTTGAGGGAAGTGAAGCTACTATTGAATTCATTATAATATTCAACACCTTATTTGACATATCAAATTCTCGAAATCTAAATACCAAAGGATTTAAAAGACCAATTCAGAAGAATAATGCAAGTGATATTAAAGATTTTCTAATAAAAGCAGAAACATATATCAGACCTTTGAAACTTCAGGATGGTAAAGACATCTTAGAATACGATCGAAAAGCTGGTTTAATTGGCTTTCTCTATTGCATACGAAGTCTTCAGAATCTGTATAAAACCTGTATTGCATCAGATGGTGGGCCTTTACAATTTTTGATGACCTACAAATTCAGTCAGGATCATATTGAACTATTCTTTGGTCAAGTAAGAAGTATGGGAGGCCATAATGATAATCCAACAGCGAGACAATTCTCTGCTGCTTACAAAAGGCTACTTGTACATAATGATTTAATGCCATCAGAGTCGGTGCCCATTTTAACTGCTGCAAGCAGAATAAAAGAGCAGGTTGCAGTAAGGAATATAAATGCTTTTGTTTCAAGACATCGAGTTTTAGAAGTTCAAGAAGCATATTCAGATGACAAGGAAGATGGCCATATTATATTCCAAACCATTACCACTTGTCAAAATGTTCATTTAACCCTTAAACGCCGAATGGACGTATTAAACGTAGAGTCAAAATCTCCCTCGATTGCCGAATTGACGTACCATACGTCAACTCAAAAATTATTTCGTCACTTTGACATAATTTTTGCACCGTTTTAAATTATCCGTTACATGAAGTATTATATATGAAAATGTGCGCAATTTCATTTAAAATACAACCAAAAAAATACTCATGATTGTAGCTTTTATCAGTTTTGAAATATTTCCATATAAATAACGATGTGCCAACATTTCAACCTTCGGTCAACTTTGACTCTACCGAAATGGTCTCTAGCACAATATTTCGATTTATGGTGAATTTATGAAAAAAATAACATTTTCCTTACGTCCGCGCGGTTACTCTTCCGAAAAAATCATACGTGCGATTGTGGTAATGTTTCAACCATTTTAAATTAGCTGTTACATAAAGTTTTATATATGAAAATGTGCGCAATTTTATGTAGAATACAATGAAAAATAATTGAAGGTTATAGCTTCTCTCATTTTCGAAATATTTGCATATAAATCACGATAAATAGAAAAAAAACCACGTTCGGTCAACTTTGACTCTACCGAAATGGTCGAAAAACGCAATTGTAAGCTAAAACTCTTATATTTTAGTAATATTCAATCATTTACCTTCATTTTGCAACAAATTGGAAGTCTCTAGCACAATATTTAAATTTATGGTGAATTTATGAAAAAAACTTTCCTTTCCTCCACGCGCGGATTCTCCGCCATAAATCTCCAAATTGCGTACATCGCATTCTCGGAAAATTTGCTCAGTTTCATATTAGGCATTTCATAGAGTTTTATATATGAAAATGTGCGCAATTTCATGTAGAATAAAAGGAAAAATATTTGAAGGTTGTAGCTTTTCTAATTTCCGAAATAATTGCATATAAAAAAAAATTATAAAAAAATTTCTACATTTGGTCATTTTTAACTCGTCGGAAATGGTCGAAAACTGCAATTGTAAGCTAAAACTCTTACAGTATCGTAATATTCAATCATTTGTATTCATTTTGAAACAAATTGGAAGTCTCTAGAACAATATTTAGATTTACGGTGAATTTTGGAAAAAAAAACATTTTTTTACGTCCGCACGTTATGAATTTGTACATCATTTTGTGATAATATTTTTCCGGTGTTGCTTTTATTGTTTTACAATGTATTATATATCAAAATGATTGCAATTTAGTGTACAATACAACGAAAACAAAGAAACTTGTTAGCTTTTACCGTTTTTTGCACATCGGGATTTTAATACAATTATGTATGAATTTTTTTTTTTGCTACCATATATCGCATTATTTACATATTATAATGATATTATTTTTCATTTCTGATGATTGCATACTAAACTTAAGGCAATGACAAAAAAAAGGAGCCAAAAATGAACTCTTAATCTTCAAAACTAAGCGCGCTGTGATTTTTTGAAAAAATTATTTTTTCCGCTTCCGCGCTTACTCCAAACCGGCTCCGGCATTCAGGGGAGTTTTTGATTTTTACCGCTTCGGCGTCTAAGGGTTAAAATAGTAGCTTATATTGCAGGCTTTGTTGTTTTTAAGTAAAAAAAAAGTCTTTACAGTGTGAGGTCTGCATTGATGCATTAACGTTAACAGACGCTCATTTTCGTCACACCTCATCAAATTAAAAACCAAAGGAAAATTGGTGTATCCATCAAATGATGTTATTGATATATGCAATACATGCGGAAAAATATGAGGGAAATGTTGTCCTGCAACAAAACACTGGGGAGAGTTAACTTCCATAAATTAGTTCAGTATTGGCAGCTTACAGAGGCAAAACAATATTTGCAGAGTTTGATTATCACATGTATGATACTCAACCATTGGACAATCACTTGCCCTTACTGATTAAAACAATGACTGAAAAATATTTGCAAGTGAGATATAATTATGCTGGTAAGCAGATTACTGCTAAACTTCAATCGCAGGTCGCAGGAAAGAGTCGCCAGATATATACTAAGTTAATTAATTTAGCGGTCAATAAATCCCAATAGTAGGCGATAACAAACAGCAAGGACTAAGGAATTAGCAGACATAAAGAGAATAGCTTTAGATTTGTACCAGTAATAGGTTATTTGTATATAAGATTATGAAAAATTTGTATTGTATTTCTGAGTTATAAATTAAGGTATTGTGTATGATGAAATAATTAACTATGTTCTTTAAAAGAATGACAAAATGTCTAACACTTTACGCCTCCATTTATGCCATGAAAAGATGCATTATGAAAATAAAAGATGGGAAAAGTATTTGAAGCGTTTCTATTAATCCTTATGGTGTGGTCTCTCTTTTGCCAGTCCTGGGCGTGGCTGCCACGGGGTAAACTGGCTTCACTTTACTGAATGGTCTGACCCATGCGGGGCGTCTCCTCCCATTATTCCTCCAAGGTTGGAACCCAGCCAACCAAGCTGGCTACGTAACAAGACACGGGGTTAAATGCATTTTCTTTTATTCTTACATAATTCTTTTTATTTATAAACTAAAATCTTGCTAATTCACTTTAGTATTTTCTTTAATGAATTTATATTATTGCTCTTTACATTAATATTGATATTTGAAAATTAGTAAATCATCATCCAAAAAACATACATCGCTTTAAGAGAGAGAGAGAGAGAGAGAGAGAGAGAGAGAGAGAGAGAGAGAGAGAGAGAGATTATCGTAGTATTTGTAAAATACTTTCACATATGATTTTTGTAATTACAGTTATTATTATTATTTTTATTTGAAAATATTAATAAACATGTTACGCATATATGTACCATAAAAATCTCTCACCTCAGTAAAAGAGAGAGAGAGAGAGAGAGAGAGAGAGAGAGAGAGAGAGAGAGAGAGAGAGAGAGAGAGAGAGAGGGTGGAAATTTCATGAGCACTTGATGGTAGCAACAAATCAGCTCCTTCCCCCTCCGGTCACTTATCTTGATTCGTATATCTGAGTTTTAGTACCTGGAGTTAGAGAAAGAATCTGACTGGGATTTCCTTCATTCTTCCATAATTTTTTAAATTTATAAGCTAAAATCTTACTAATTCACTATGGTATTTTCTTTAATGAATTGATATTATTGCTGTATAAATTAATATTAATATTTGAAAATAGTAAATCATTTATTTATCATAAAAAAAAACATACATCTTTGTAGTAAGAGAGAGAGAGAGAGAGAGAGAGAGAGAGAGAGAGAGAGAGAGAGAGAGAGAGAGAGAAATATTATTATTTTTATTATGTGATATCATTTAAACTTATTAAACTTACTAATACAGTATTAATCAAAATTAATATTTGAAAATTAGTAAATCATTTTTGTATCATAAAAATGTATTTAGTCATGAAAATAAACATCAAAATACACTAATTAGTGATTATTTTCGTCGGAAAAATCCGCGAATGGTTGAGTCCGTCCGCGAATAATTTCTAGATAGGTTCCAAAGAAAAATCCGCAAATGTGTGAGTCCGCGAATCCGGAGAACGCGAATACGGGGGGGAACACTGTATTCCCGAATAAAGTAAGAATGAGTATGCATGTTTTCGTTAAGAGCCGTGAAAGTCTATATGAGTTATCATTATTATATAGAATTATCCATATTTGAATTCGCTGTATAACAAACCTCCTGCATGTTCTCTATGAACACACTGAAACTGAATCATAGTAACAGACAAATAATATTTCTGGTGGTCTGTGAGCTCAAGCTATCAAGAATTAAGACAAAGCAATTCAAGAAGAGTTACTGGCTTTGGCAGACTTCATCGACACCAGTGTGTGGGAGGAAGTTTGCGATGTATGGCCAAAGACCGAATACCATTTTTTGCTTTGCCTGTTAATTTAGAGTTGGTATCAAATAACTTACTCTTTTATATTTATGTAGTTCATTTCTTTGTAAATGTATTAGTATTATCATAAGCCCATTAATACAGCGATTCACGAAAAAAGAAAAAATGCAAATTAGAAACATGGTACATAAATTGCTCCAGCCAGTCACGACTGTTTTTACAATATGAAGATGCATTCACGTTGGAAAAGGTAAAAGTAACTATTGGGTGAAGGTAGGTGTATCGAAATACTTGGAGGGAACTGTATGTAGAAGTAGTAATGGGTTTAAATACAGTGTACACAAAACATATAAATTCCAGTGTACAGCTGGCTTCACAGAAGATGAGACAAATTAGCGGTGATGGCGACACGTAACCCTCTACAATAGTAAAACTTTCTGGATATACAGTATGTATATAAATCCTTGTGTGTTGTAATGAGGGTGATTTTCATTCTGGAGTTGTGTCCAGTTTCTGCATTTTGTTTAGTCATATATTTGGGTTGAGTAAATCGACTGAACTCGCCAGGCTACTGATATGTAATTGTAAATTGAAAATCTCACATCGTCGAATGATCTGACGTTCATTGTACAATAATATTATTTTAAGAACCTTACTTTGAGAGGGATGACAGTTGGAATGCATGAAAGTGTTTATTACCGACGGAAATTGTAGCAGAGGTTGGGCTTTCCAGATCAACAATTTATTGCTGGCTCAAGAGGTGGCAGAATGAGTACTATACTCTTGAAGATCGTACCGGGACCAGGGCTATTTGGGAAAACTACACTGGCTGAGGACCTTAGAATTGTAAGACTTGCTAACACACCTATTCACCAACGCAATCATCACAAAGCATCAGCTGCAGCTTTGTATGTCGACCAGCTTGATGAGATGTTGATTACATGAAAATGGGATCCATCATAGAAAAACAGCAAAAAACATACTTAATAGTCAGACATTGTGACCTCCAGCTGAATTTGCCTAATAATATTTAGATGAAGGATTGGACTGCTGATTTAGGATGACTTCTTGACAAGAAAACATTTGCATCCATATCTCTTGGGAAAATCCATTGCTGCATAAGGAACTACACCAGGTAAAATGAGGAATTATAGTGTCACATTCATTGTTGTATACATTTTGGATGCATGATACATAATGTAATGATCAAGTGCAAATGTATTAGTAATCATTAGTGTTTATTTCAAGAATTTCCGGTATTTCTAGGCCTATATTCAAGTCAACACGTTAAATTTTTTTTTATTGTGTAAAATTAGTCTTAATATTGCTATGTGAGGTAACATTTTCATAAAAACCTCCTTATCAATACGCTTCCTCAACACCCTCTTTCACCTAGACCGCAACTCCAGTGATCAGTGGTTCCGAATCTGAAAATACCATTTCCGTGGTTAGATTGCCACATAAAATACTCCTACCTAGTTTTTTTTCCTCCATTCATTTTATAATTTCTGGGCTCAGCCCGTGTCGCTTCGTGAAATGTCCTTTTAGCACACATTTCTAAGGTAAATATTACTAACATTACCAGAGAAAAAGCTAAAATAGAATGTCAGAGTATTCTGACTCGCTCACCTTATATAAAAAGGTGTCGGTATGGTTTCTGGGGCGAGTGAAACCACTACCACGGGTCTCTTACCATTTAGATCCATCCTTCTACAAAATCCCCCTACTTGAGAGGGCTGACACAAGGCCCGCACCAGCTGCTACTACTACTACAAGCGCTCCCAACGCCATCACGAGCGCCTCTAGCGGTCATCCTTTCCGTTAGCACCATCTTGCATGCATGTGTTTTTTCTTGCTGTGTTTTGTGCTCTCTTTTTTTGGATTTATCCTATCACCATGGAACTCCAAGCCATTGCCGCAGCTAAGTTAAGTACTGCTAAAGTGTTTCACTTAATTTTAGCCAGCCAGGGACCCGTTTAACCGTTTTTATTTAGGTTTTAAGACGGCGCCCTCTTCGGCCTGGTTATAGTTGTCTCAGGTGACTCGTCCCACGTGTTTCATTATTTGATGCTTCTTCGGTCTCCCATACCGTTGTAGCTTGAATTTAGCAGTATATATACCTACATTTTTGTGCGTAGTGCAAGATTTTACATTATTGTGCTTTTACTAGCTTTCATGGGGATTTCTAGCTCGGTTGAGCTCGTAGCCTACATCGCTCCTTAGCTCAGTGTTCATGCATGCATGTTCCTTTGTTTAGGTCTGTTTAGGCTCCTTTAGGACATCTGTCCTTTCTTTTAGTCCTGCCATCCTGGCCGCCGCCCTCCATTCTTACGTATCGGCAGAGGCCAGCTCCCAAGTTGTTCGGCGCCCTCCCTTCTGGGTTGGCTGGCCTAGCTTCTCCAGGACGTTGCTTTCTCTCTATCTGTTTATTTATCTTCTCTTCCCTGTGTTCTCTTCCCTGTGTTGCATTAGGCTATTTATGCATGCTTGAGATGGTTAGAGGTAGCCTAGGCCACCTCAGACCGCCTAGCCTGTCTTACAGCGTGGTCTTACTACGTTCACGGCGAGCCAGGCGATCACCATGAGCTACCCGGCTACTGTCCTCACGCTTCCCCCTCCCCCCCTAGGGGGGGAATACCGCTCGCTCACGTTGCCCATGGCAACCATCCGAGCTCCCTCCCTTTTTCCCCCTCTACACGGGGGGGATACGGGAGTTGGCAGGGGGACATCCGAGGCTGGCTCAGCCTTTACCGCTCTCACCCCTCGGTTCCAGGGGGGGGGGTCTCCCGTGCGATCGGGCTCGACTGGCCACCCGGCTCGGCCGCGCTCAGACCTCGGTTTCTGATCAGCTCTCTCTCACCCCGAGTCACCACCCTCCCCCACCACTCCGGCGGTGGGTCCCCTTGGCTCCGCCAGTCCTTAGGTGTGGTGACTGAGAGAAGCCCCGCCGCATGCGCCTTTCACATATTGCCTTATTCTACATCTTATTGTTTTGTTATTATTTGTTATTCTGTTTTCGCTAAGCCGGCGGAGTTCCCACTCACCATCCAGGTTCTCCTCCTGCCTGCGAGTATTTATTACGGCGGAGCTACGCTCCCCCCGACTGGTTTTTTACTAGCCTCTTCATGCTCCTCCCCGCTGTCCTCGTACTCCTCGCTCCGGCGTATAGGTAGGTAACTGGTTTGGTGAATCTCCTTATTCCGGTAACACCAGAATCGTACTGAAACTAGTCTACCAGCTCTATCGGACACCCACCACTCATGCCAGGAGAGCAAGGGGAGGCTAACCCCTATGTCAATCACTCCGGTATCCTCCGGTGTCATAATATATCACTTCCTGGACTTAGTCCAATTAGTCAGTGTCGATACTCATGTATCTGTTCACTTACAGGCCACCCATTGCCAGGAATCTGGATGTAATGCTGTCCTGCAGGACCCCTGTGGGCACGAGGTCTGCCGGACCCATGCTGTCTGCGCTATTCGCTACGGGGACATAGCGGTCTGGCACCACGAGAGTTGCTCTATTTGTTATGACCTGGTAGATCAGGTTACCTCCGGAGTAAGTACCGTCCGGAGAACAACTATTATGTGTAATTTGGCCTATATGTATACAGTCCTAGTAAGTGATATATCTACATATAAGAATATAATTTTAGTCTTCCTAGCTTAGTATTTATACTAACCTTCTCTTACAGGCTGCTCAAGCTGTCAGGGATGCCGCGACAACCACCTTGAAAGCCTGGGTCGGCGGGTTCAGGAGGAACGTCACCAAGGGGCAGCCCTACATCCTCGACAAGAAGATGGCTGCTCTGATCTTCCCGGCCGGAAAGATGACCTCCTACGTCAACCCGAAAGCGGCGGCGCCGTACATCGCCACCATCCAACATCAGGTGGCTCAAGCCTTGGCGGACCCGGGCAACTCGGAGATCATTGACGACGTGGCAACTCTCAATTTGGACCTTGAACCCATGGCGGTAGGGGAAACAGGTAGGACGTTAGATGAGGCAGGTTTGCTAGGGGCTCAAGGGGTACCCTTTGGTCATTCTGGATCATCTTCCCCTATCCCTTCTACCTCTTCCTTCCAAGGATTTTCGGAGAGTGAACTTTCGGTTAGACCGAAGTCCACCCAAGCTATCCCTAAAGTTAAGGGAAAGCGGGAAACAAAGACCCTTGAGAAGACGCTGCCTAAGAAGACAGCGCCTAGTGCTTCTCATAAGACTCCGGCTCACCATCCAGTAGCAGAGAAGCCCTAATCATCTTTTTCTCACTCTAAAGGGTCCAGAGGCAAGTCCTCGAGGGACAAGGCTCAGCTCTTGTCTGATCCTGTGCCTTCGACCTCTACGGGGACGCTCCCTAAGACTCCCGGAGGAAAGCAGGAACCTAGTTCCTTTGACTCAAGAGGCCTTCACTGCAAACATCATGCAGCAGATGGGGAGCCTAGTTGGAAACTTAGTCCAAGATAATTTTCAGGAGATGCTTTCCCACATCTCATCTTCCTTCAAGCAGGCCAGTCGATCCGGAACATTTCGGAAAGGCTGGCCAGTCAGGAGAACCTGATTGCAGGTCTCCGGGAGAACCCAATGGCAGTTCTCCCCCAGCCCGGTGTGGCTGCTCAAGCCATGCCGGACTACAACACCCTCCCTCCTTATACGGCGAGCAATCCTTGGAGGATCTCGTCCTATGCCCCCTTTAAGGATGGGATGCTAACGTTGGCGGATTGCGGTACTCGAAGGCTGATGACTTCGAGTTCCACCCAGCTGACTTGCAACCCCCCTTCATTGGTTACGCCCGCCTTACGGAAGCAGTCATGAGGAGGGAGGATAAGATCCCCAAAGAGACTGTAATCTTCGGTCGGGATCAGGCTCAGCGAGATTGGCTGAGGAGCCTAGAAGAATAGGAGTGCATCAACACCAGGATGCATGCCTTCAAGAGCGCCTTTACCATTTTTGTGGTGGACGGAGAGACCCCCATTCTGTTTACCACAAAAGTGGCAGAGTTAACTCTACAAGCCGCAATGAGGGACGAACCGATGCCTCAGCTCCGGGAAACGGTGCCCACGTCTCTCCTCCTCCCAGGTACGGAAGATCTTTGGGCAGATCTTCCAGCCACCTTTACGGTAGGGAAGCTAAAGCCGGATTGTGCAATAACACAATTCAGCGAAAGGCTCCCCAGGCTCCCGGACAATCTTATCCAGGCTGAGTTTGATACTAGAACCAGGTTAGGGAGGTCTCTCAATACCCTGGTTATGACAGAGGTTTCGGCCATGACTTATGGTAACAATCCTCTGTTTAAGCTGATAGCCAAGTCACATTGCATACGGTACAATGTGACTTGTACGACTTCGTTGTGGCAAGGCGTAACTGTAGAAAACACGTTCTGGAGGAAGCCACCATCCGCCATGAACCTAACAAGTTGCTGGCGGCTTCGATCTGGGGTGCTGATCTTTTCCCAGAATCGATAGTCAATTCTGTTCAGCATGAGGCAACAAGACTCAACCAGAGTCTTTAAGGTTCATTGGGGCCTTTCAAGCAAAAGGAAGCCGGAGTCGGTTTCCTCAGCTAGAAAGCCTAAAATGCTGAGGAAATTCCAGCCTTTCCAGGCTACCCAACAACAACAGGTAGTGCAGGCAGTGCCAGTCTCCCAAGTGGCACAGCCCTCCACTTCAAAGGCCCAGCCTCAACAGCAATTTCTGCTGTTGACTCCTTAGGGCCAGGCTTCTACCTCCTTTGCGGTCTCCACGGCCTTCAACCCAGTGTTTGAAGGCCAAGCTTTCCAACCTTTTAACAGGTTCGGGAGGGGCAGCAGGGCTAGGGGTGCATTTCGCCAGAGAGGTGGCGGAAGAGCAACCAGCCGGGGGAAGCACCTACGAGGAGGGCGCGGGTCTCGACCTGCCCCAAGTCAGTGAGAACCCTCAGGTAGGAGGGAGGGTGTTCCTTTATCGACACAGATGGGGGTTCAGCAACTGGGCACAGAGCATTGTGTCCAAAGGACTTGGGTGGAGCTGGACCAAAGGTCCCCCTCCATCCAAGACTTTCTATTAACAACCAACAACGGAATTGATGGAGTATGCCCAAGAGCTCCTTCAGAAAGGAGTAGTGTCAAAAGTCAGGCATTTAAAGTTTCAAGGTCGCTTGTTCAGCGTGCCAAAGAAAGGCTCAACCAAACGAAGAATAATTCTAGACTTGTCCCGTCTAAACTTATTCATTCGTTGCGACAAGTTCAAGATGCTGACTATCTCGCGGGTGCGGACCTTACTTCCCCGTGGGGCCGTCACCACCTCTATCGATCTTACAGACTCATACTATCATATCCCAGTGGCAAGACACTTCCGTCCGTACCTAGGTTTCAGGCTAGGGAATCAGGCATTCTCCTTCAAGGTAATGCCCTTCGGGTTAAACGTGGCCCCCAGGGTATTTACGAAGGTTGCAGAGACAGTAGTTTAATAACTAAGGTCCCAAGGGATAATGGTAGTTGCGTATCTAGACGATTGGCTCGTTTGGGCAACAAGCATCGAAGAGTGCCACAAAGCAACGGTCTAGGTAATACAATTTCTGGAACATCTGGGGTTCCGGATAAACAAGACCAAGTCCAGGCTGACACCGGACTCTCGCTTTCAGTGGCTCGGCATTCAGTGAGATCTGAACTCCCACACTCTATCAATTCCGTCGTCCAAGAGGAAAGAAATTGCCAAAGCAACCAAGAAATTTCTCAAGTGCAAACAGACTTCAAGGAGAAGCCAGGAAAGAATCCTAGGCTCTCTTCAATTTGCCTCAGTAACAGACGTTCTGCTGAAGTCAAAACTGAAAGACATAAACCGTGTCTGGCGCTCGAGAGCAAACAACAAGTCCCGGGACAAATTGTCAGCTATCCCGGCGATACTTCGCAAACGACTCCGCCCCTGGGCGGAGGTCAAGAATTTATCAAAGTCAATTCCTCTCCAGTTCCCCCCTCCGGCATTAGTTATCCACACGGATGCTTCACTAAGCGGGTGGGGAGGATACTCTCAGTACAAAAAAGTACAAGGGACTTGGTCCTTTCAATTCCGTCAGCTTCACATCAATGTGTTGGAAGCTATGGTGGTATTCCTCACTCTGAAAAGACTTCTGCCAGCCAAGGGATCTCACATGAAGCTGGTATTAGACAGCGCAGTAGTAGTGCACTGCATCAACAGAGGAGGCTCCAAATCAAGCCATGTGAACCATGTCATGATAGCCATATTTTCTCTGGCAGCCAAGTACAAATGGCACCTGTCCTCCACTCACCTAGCGGGAGTGAAGAACGTGATAGCAGATGCCTTGTCTCGCTCAGTCCCTCTAGAGTCAGAGTGGTCTCTGGACAGGCGTTCATTCCTGTGGATCTGCCAGCAGGTTCCAGGACTCCAGGTGGATCTTTTCCCCACAGAGTCAAACCACAAGCTTCCTTGCTATGTGGCTCCCAACCTGGACCCTCTGGCTCATGCCACGGACGCCATGGCCATAGATTGGAATCAGTGGAAGAAAGTATACATCTTTCCTCCAGTGAATCTTCTACTGAAAGTTTTGAGCAAACTCAGGACTTTCAAGGGACAAGTTGCCCTAGTAGCCCCCAATTGGCCCAAGAGCAACTGGTTCCCACTCCTGCTGGAATTGGGTCACCGACCTCAACGGATTCCCAATCCCAGGCTATCTCAAGTAGTGCAAATGAAGACTGTGTTTGCTTCCTCAGGAATTCTCAAAACCCTAACTTTATGGACTTCATGAAGTTCGCAGCTAAAAGGGATGCAGATATCGATCCTCAAAACATCCTATTCCTAGAATCGGATAAAAGAGAATCGACCCTTCGTCAGTATGACTCAGCCGTTAAGAAACTAGCCAAATTTCTGAGGGGAACCGAATCTCAAACCATGACTACCAACCTGGCTATTTCCTTCTTCAGATCCTTATTTGAAAAAGGTTTAGCAGCCAGTACTATTACTACCACTAAATCACCTCTTAAAGAAAATATTCCAGTATGGTTTTAAAATAGATCTAACAGACTTCTATTTTTCTTCTATTCCTAGAGCTTGCGCTAGACTCAGACCAGCAGAGAGACCTAGCTCAGTGTCATGGTTCTTGAATGATGTTCTCAAACTGGCCTCAGATACTGATAACAACTCATGTGATTTCTTACCCCTCCTAAGGAAAACATTATTTCTTTTAAGTCTGGCCTCAGGAGCCAGGGTATCTGAACTGTCAGCTCTATCTAGAGACTCGGGTCATATAGAATTTCTACCATCTGGAGAAGCTCTTCTCTCTCCAGATCGTCAATTTTTGGCCAAAAACGAAGACCCTTCAATGAGATGGGCCCCTTGGAAGATCCTCCCTCTTCCTCAAGACCCCTCCTTATGTCCAGTTACTGCCTTACGAGCATATCTGTTCAGGACAGCCATGAGATTCTCTGGCCCTTTGTTTACGAGGGAAAAGGGTGGCACCATTTCCTTAAAAGGTATTAGACAATAAATTTTATACTTTATTAAACAAACCAACCCAAACTCATTCCCCAAAGTCCATGACATTAGGGCAGTAGCTACCTCGATCAACTATTTTCAACATATGAATTTTGATGATCTGAAAAAGTATACAGGCTGGAAATCGCCGACAGCATTCAAACGTCACTACCTTAAATCCTTAGAAGCTCTTAAATTTCCAGCAGTGGCAGCGGGAAACACAGTTTCCCCTGACACTGCTTAAGTAGTTTAGTTAATTAGATCCAGATCTCCTTTCTACCTGCCTCACTGACATCCTTCCTGCAATCCTACCACCATGTAACCCCCTTTTTAAAAAAGCCTTAGCTGCCAAAAAGGGCACTTATTGTGATGTTTTCCTTATTTTTTTGCTAGGATTACTCACACCTGTAAATAATCTATATTATTGTGTCTAGTTTTAAGATTAATATAAGTTATCTTGGATAAATATAAGTATGTATTATAATCTTTGTAGTCTTAAGTTTTGTAGATTATAGTACTTTTATAACAATTGTTTTTTATTCTTCCCTTACTCATATTATATCCTCTTTCAAGCTTGTGGCCATTTCTCTGGTACTATTTCACAAAGCGACAAGGGCTGAGCCCAGAAAAGGGATTTTGACGAAGGAAAAATCTATTTCTGGGCAAGGGGCCGTGTTGCCCAGTGAAATCCCACCCTTCCTTACACCCACCCTTGGGCCCAAGCTTGACAGTCTAACTCCAAGGATGACCGCTAGAGGCGCTCGTGATGGCGTCGGGAGTGCTTGTAGTTGTAGTAGCTGGTGCGGGCCTTGTGTCGGCCCTCTCAAGTAGGGGGATTTTGTAGAAGGATGGATCTAAATGGTAAGAGACCCGTGGTAGTGGTTTTACTCGCCCCAGAAACCATACCGACACCTTTTTATATAAGGTGAGCGAGTCAGAATACTCTGACATTCCATTTGAGTTTTTTCTCTGGTAATGTTAGTAATATTTACCTTAGAAATGTGTGCTAAAAGGACATTTCACTGGGCGACACGGGCCCTTGCCCAGAAATAGATTTTTCCTTCGTCAAAATCCCTTTTTCTTAAGTTAGGTACTAGTGAGAAATGCTAAACTTTATAAATACCTGTACGTCTAATTGGTTGCTGGCAATAGAGTTCCATGAAATTAGTTTAATGTTATTAAGTTGTTTTATGTGCAACTGAAAAGTTATTTATTTGCAGAAACTTATAAAATGATAAAAACAGAGGTATCCTTTTACTAAGCTAATGGGAGCTAAATGAGCAAATACCTTACTTTTCATGTAAGATTGGGTAATTAATAGATGAAATTGCAGTTGTTGCTAGCTATGGATTCCCATTTTAGAGATTAAATGTTGTTCCTGCATTTGATAATTAGCTGAAAATTTGTCTTGAGAAGTAAAATTACAGAATTAGCAGAAACACCTGTAAAATTGGCCGTTTGTTAAATATTCTAATATTTGTTTTGTTTATTATTTAATACTAAAGATATAACAAAAAAATAATCATAGACCAATAAATCTTGGTTTCTGAATGAAGATAGATTCTTTGAAAAAATTTTCTTTGTCAGCCATATGATTAACTTTCTATGTACAATTATGAGTTGGTTATGGCTTTAATTATCAGCCATGTAATTATGTATTTGTATACAGTCATGAGTTGGTTATGGCTTTGATTATCAGATATGTAATTCTGTGTATGTATGTGATTATATGAATTGGTTATAAGATAGGATGACCAGTCCAACTATAAGGCATCTTCAGAGAAATAATACAAAACTAAACCTTACATCTATCTTCAATCATTTATTGCCATGTATTTACATAGTGGTATTGGGACAAATATAGCAAAATAATAAATGATGCAAGGCACAGAATGACAATGGCTGCAGTCCTGTAAATCTTGGATGAAATTGCATCATTAATGTCTCTTCAAATTTGTGAATGTGAATATAGCAGGATGTCTTAAAGTAGCAGGTTGTAGGTAAATATTGTAAAAGTCACTGGTCATCTTTGTGTAATATCCTAATTTCCATGTGATATCCTTACAAGTCATTATTTTTTATAATGAAACATTTGTCTGACTCTTCGTTTATGAACTTAGAAACCGTGAGTTTTTAAATTTGCGTCAAATAGATATCAGAATAACATAGTATACAAAGAAACAAGAAGTGCCCATGTAACACCAAACCGTAGAGGACAGGTTTTTATTTTCTCGGAGTTGGTGAAGTGACCAAGATTAAGGGTAAATTTACTTCAACTTAATATGTCAAGATCTTTGAAGAAATAATGTTCATCAGTAATCCTTGATATATCCAGAGACAGTAATATTAATGGAAGATAATTGTCCAGTACACAAGGCAAGGCCCCACGTTGTGAACTCGTGGTTTTGAGAAAATTGTATATACCAATATCTCTTAGTATGCAGAAAGTTTTAGTATTGTTTGTGGTCAGTTAGCAACTTAATGTTATATCACTGTTATAATAATAATAGATTATACTAGAGGTGGCCTTATTTTACAGCAAAGTTCTATATAACAGTAAATCATATGTATATGATTCATGTAACTAAAACTCCAATTCAAAACGCACTGGGCATATTTACAGTTTGTGTAGTGACTTGGTCAATTGGAAATTTGAGGTATCATTTAACCCAATGAGTTGTTAAAAAAAAGAAATTTTGTGAGATAAGGCTGAATTACCAGGCAGGGAAATTTTGAGAGAAAAAGCTGAATTAGCAGGCAGTTTGTAAATACTGTGTCTAATTGGGAGTGTACAGCTCACCTATGACAAACCAGCAAACTTGCATAGGCATAGCAATCTGGAGATGGTTGGCAATTGTGGTTGAAATACTGTAATTATCCTGCCATTGTTTTGTTTAGAAATTATTGTAGTAATCAAAATGAGTTAACATATGTGAGGGTAAGATAGATAAAGATGTGATCAGTAAAAACATCAGTAGCCATGCAAGCTCAGTCCAATTTATTTAACCAAAGTATAGGACTAAAAGAATACAGAAATCAGACAACTCTAGTCTACCAATCACTGATCTCTTTAAAACATAAGGATGCATGTACAGTACTGTATATCTGGAAAGAGTTGTTGTTGTAGAGTTACCATATGTCACCTTCAATGTTAACATATTGAGTATGATGTGCTCCATATATGGTTCACAGGGGAGAGAGACACTTTTAATGAGTGGCACGTACTTCATGTGGTACTAGGTAGAATTATATATATTTTTAAGTACCTTAAATTTGATCAAAAAGTCTTTATTTTCATTAAAACAGTATTGTAGTATGTATATGGAAAAACAAATAAGTTAACCAAGAGCATTAACCAAATATTTTATTTGATAGTGTAGTCGCTGTCTCATCCTCAAGGATTACCTTTCCATGGTCTATCCAGAACTCCATGGTGACCAGACTAATGTCAAAGAATTCTCTTAACTGGTCTTGTGGCCAGGTGTTGTGTCGTAATGATAAACATTATAACACGTGATAGTGTGAATTGACTTGGGATAAAAGGGGATTTTCTATTATCGTCAGCAAACCTAATACCCAGTTTACTTGTGTCAAAACTGCAAGAAGTGGTTATGCTCATATGCACCATCGTATTTTTACATACAACCAAATTCCGACCTAGCCTCCATTGCCTTTCTGGTTGGTCAAGAAACCAGAGTTCAGAGAAGTCTGTTCCTCACTTATTGATTCAGCTAAGTGCATAATTTTAAGTTCCAGTTAAATTTTTTTTAATTTAGACTGTGGAGAAATAATTTATTGTGCATGAAAAGCCATAATCATCTTGTTTCGCCAGCATACATTGCCTTTGATTGTTAGGTTAGCTCGGAGAATTTCATTCTTTGCTTAGAAATTTCATTACTGAGGTTCATGGAAACATAAGTTGAAAGCTAAGTGTATAATGTTAAGTTTCAGTAAAAAAAATTTTTTTAGTTTATAATGTGAAACAATAATTTTATTATGAGTGAAAAGCCATAAGCTGTCATTTTTTGCCAGTACGTACATGTCTACGCTAACTATTTAGTATTGTTAGCTCCGAGAGTTTCGTTCTTCGCTTGTGATTTCATTACCAAAGTTCATGGAAACATCATAAGTTGAAAGCTAAGTGCATAATTTCAAGTTTCAGTTAAAAATTTTTTAGTTAAGACCATGGAGCAATGATTTTATCGTGCATGAAAAACTGTAAACTTGCTTTTTCACCAGTACACATTGGTGCTTCTTACATTTTGTGATCGTTAGCTGTTTGTAAAGTGAAAATTGTTTTGAAGAATTTACCATTCTATTAACCCTTAAACGCCAAAGCGGTATTTTAAAAATCGTCTCCCGTATGCCGGCGACGTTCACGAGTGAGCGCCGAAGCGGAAAAACTGTTTTTTTAAAAAAATCACAGCACGCTTAGTTTTCAAGATTTAAGAGTTCATTTTTGGCTCCTTTTTTTGTCAGTGCCTGAAGTTTAGTATGCAACCATCAGAAATGAAGAAAAATATCATTATCATATATAAATATTGGGATATATGACAGTGCGAAAAAAAAATCATATATAATTGTATACAAATCACGCTGTGAGCAAAACGATTAAAGCTAACAAGTTAATTTTTTTTCGTTGTATTGTACACTAAATTGCGATCATTTTGGTATATAACACATTGTAAAACGATCAAGGCAACACAGAAAATATTATCACAAAATGATGCATGAATTCGTAATGCGCGGACGTAAAAAAAAGCAGTTTTCAAAAATTCACCATAAATCGAAATATTGTGCTACAGACTTCCCATTTGTTGCAAAATGAAGGTAATTGATTGCATATTACTAGACTGTAAGTGTTGTAGTTTACAGTTGCATTTTTCGACCATTTCGGTCGAGTTAAAGTTGACCAAAGGACGAATTTTTTCTAATTATCGTTATTTATATGAAAATATTTCAAAACTGATAAAAGCTACAACCATAGGTTTTTTTTTGTATTCTACATGAAATTGCGCACATTTTCATATATAAAACTTTATGTAACGGCTAATTTAAAATGGTGCAAACATTATGACAATCGGACGAAAAAATTTATGATTTTTTCGGAAGAGTTACCGCGTGGACGTAAGGAAAAATTTTTTTTCATAAATTCACCATAAATCGAAATATTGTGCTAGATGCTTCCAATTTGTTGCAAAATAAAGGCAAATGATTGATTATTACTAGAATGTAAGAGTTTTAGCTTACAATTGCGTTTTTTTACCATTTCAGTCGAGTCAAAGTTGACCGAAGGTTGATATTTTGGCACTTATCGTTATTTCTATGAAAATATTTCAAAACTGATAAAAGCTACAACCATGGGTTGTTTTTTGTTGTATTCTAAATGAAATTGCACACATTTCCATATATAAAACTTTATGTAACGGCTAATTTAAAATGGTGCAAACATTACGACAATCGGACGAAAAAATTTATGATTTTTTCGGAAGTTACCGCGCAGACGTAAGGAAAAAGTTTTTTTCATAAATTCACCATAAATCGAAATATTGTGCTAAAGACTTCCAATTTGTTGCAAAATGAAGGTAAATGATTGAATATTACTAGAATATAAGAGTTTTAGCTTACAATTGCATTTTTCTACCATTTTGGTAGAGTCAAAGTTGACTGAAGGTTGAAATTTTGGCACTTATTATTATTTATATGAAAATGTTTCAAAACTGATAAAAGCTACAACCATGAGTATTTTTGTTGTATTCTACATGAAATTGCGCACATTTTCATAGATAATACTCCATGTAACGGCTAATATAAAATGGTGCAAAAATTATGTCAAAGTGACGAAATAATTTCTGAGATGTGTCACTGATGCTTTTTAGTGCGAGAAGAAAGAAATTCGCGCTTGCGCGCCTGGGTAACGATTGTAAACAAAACAACGCCTTGATCCATGAGCTCCCAGCATCCCCCAAGGCGCGTAATTCAAAAGTTTTTGCCTAGTAGGCCTATAACTATTTTTCCGCGAATTTTAAAAAATCTTTTTTTCGTCGACGTACCATACGTCCAATCGGCATACGACAGACAATTTTAGTCGACGTTTAATATGTCCAATCGGCATTAAAGGGTTAAGAAGTTTTATCTAAAATGTTCCACAATTATTATTAGCCCTTAATGGATGGATTGCTCCTCAGGAGTATTAATAACAGGTTTAGGGTGGTGGACAGATTGATCCTGTAATTAAGCAATATTATGAGCCATTGATTTTGAAAGAATCAGGTGGGAAAGAGGTGCCAATACAGGTAGTCCCCCTGTTATCGGGGATGGGTTCCGTTCCCAGAGGTGTGCGGATAAGCAAAAACCTCCATTAACCAAAACTCTACGATTTATGGCGCCATAAAGAAGCTTATGGCTGCTGATTTTATGGCGCTATACCAGCACTGGATCACCGATCCAGTTTTAATTAGACAATGAATTAATTGAGAATTTGTACGCACCTGAAATATTTATACAATAGAGCATAGAAGCCAAAAGAGTCCACATTACCCAATATATACAGGTGGGCCTAAATCAGAGCACAGTTTGGGAAGCGCTGCTGTGTCTCACGACAAAGCGTATCAGTTCTCTCTTTCCAATAATGCCTCAGTATTTACAGCTGAGTTATGTGCAGTAACATCAGCCATGACAATAATCAACAAGCACTTTTAATAATTTTGTGATTTATAGTGACACCAGAAGCACTATAGAAGCCATTCTAAGTTACAATCCAAAAAATAATATGGTACGACAGGTTAAGTTTTTACTCATAAGTTAAATAATAATGGAAAAAATATTGATACATGTTGGATCCCTGCCCATGTAGGGATAAAATGAAAAGAAGAGGCTGATAAAGCAGCTAAAGAGGCAGTCCACATGATAAGAGCAAATGTAAACATCCCTGTTAGTGACTATGTAAGATATATAAAAACAATCATTGCAAATAAATTGCAAAATATATGGATTGAAGAACTGGAAAATAATAAAATTAATAAAACCTGAGATTAGAAAATGGAGTTCATCATATCCAGAGAGATAGACACGCACAAGTAATATTGACTCGTCTCAGAATAGGCCATACTTGCCTGGCTCACAGACACTTGATGAGCAGCCCATATGACCCGCCTCCTGAGTGCTCAGAGTGGAGTGCAAGGTGTTAATAATGGTCACACATGTGTTGTGTGAGTGTCCAAAATATGACCAGCAGTGAATATCAACTTATGGAACCAAACCAGTGAAAGAAATCTGGTCAGAATCTGCATTTTCAGTCTTTCCAATTTTTATGGTTTTGAAGAGATGTAATTCAGCTGATAAAATCTTCTGCCTTTTCAGTCCTTCCAATTTTTATGTTTTAGAAGAGATGTAATTTTGCTGATAAAATATAAAATGATGAAAGTACAAAAATCCTGAGGCCAATTAATGAATTAAAAAAACATTTTTAAATGTTACTTAACTTCTTCCAATTTATTTTTTTATGTATGTATGGATACGTGAGTAAATGTATTTATTGTGTGCATGTGTTCCAGTGTGGAAGCATGTACCTTTGTGCAATTTTTAGTTTAATTTTCACTCATTTGTCATCATTGAATGAACCATTCGATTCCAGAGCTTATCCTTAGGCCTAGACCTGGTTTTTCATTTTATTTTAATCCTTCAGGCCAGCGCTATGAGAGATGAAAGTCAGCTCAGTGATCTGGTTAAACTACTTTAATAATAGTAACAATAATAATAATGTCAGCAATCAGGACAACTCTTTCACTGCAAAGTTCCCACATGAGTTGTATAGCTTTATCGCCACGACTCTACAGGTGCGCTTAGGGTTAGGACATTTATGAATTCTTTGCCAGCTATCGTATTACATCTGGCGGTGCAAAGCTCCCCGGATACTTTGCCAGCCATCAGGACAACAACTTCACTGCAAAGTTCCCATTTAAGTAGAGGCGCTGCATGGCTTTACTGCCAATCTGCTACAGTTTAAGTTGAGCACCAATCAAGGCAGTTCTCTACTGCAGACTCTCGTAGCTAGCATTTTTATTTCTATTTCAATTCATTACGTGATTTAATGTTTTGACGTAGAATATCTCCATGTATCCCACCTCCTGTCAATGTTGGAATCAGCAGTGTAATTACTGGGTAAGTGACATTTTTATAATAAGATCAAGTTTTGTATATACTTACCCAGCACTTGCATGATTGGAGCCCTCCCCTCCAATAGACATATGGCAGAAACAGAATGGGCTTGTTTGCTTAGTAGTTTTGTATGTTTCTGTCAGGGGGGGAACTATTCACCTGCTTTGGACTGTGAAGATTTACCCGCTAAATTTTGAATTCAAGCTGCCCTGCAAGAGGAAACTATACCAGTATAATTACTGGGTAAGTATACATAATATATAGAATTTTATTTTATTATGAAAATGTACTTTTTTTAAGACCAGTAGGTATCTTCAGAAGAAAGTAAGTTTCTTTAAATCTGGAGATATTACACAATTTGGAAAGAAGACTGTCCTAATTCATGTAAAGTCAAAGACACAATCCATCATGCTCAGAGGATGTTATTTAATAGAGATTTGAATTATTTTAACGAAGAGGAAATTCTAGATGTGTCAAATAGAAGTCTGGAAGGTACATAAGGTTCCCAAAATGTCAATGGTTATATTGTCATTTGAAGATCCAGAAATACCTCTGTATGTTGTCATTGAAGAGGAAAGAGTAGGAATTAAGCCCTTCAAAGAGAAGCTTTTGGAATGTGTTAATTGTTTCAAATTTGGACACCCCTCTAAAGCTTGTAAAAATGATAAAGTATGCATAACTGTTCTAGGGCTGAGCATGAAGACTGCACGCTTGATGCAAAATGCTTAAATTGTGGTATGGACCATAAACCTAGTGAGAAAATATGTCCAAGTTTCAAAATTGAAGAAGCAGCCCTTAGTAGCAGGTCTAATGCAGAACACATCACTATTGGGTATGTCAAATGCCTAATGAACACAACCCAAAATTAAGCCAAAGCATTAAAAGAAAAACATAATTTTCTTCTGCTAACAAATTACCATCTTCTAAGGCTGAAAGAGGGTCATCCAGGTCTACCAAACAACTGACCGAAATAAGGAAAGAGCTTGTTAAGACAAACTCACCGCCCCAGAGTGTTTTGCCAACACCTCTCAAGGCAGATGCACTGCCTTCTTTAGAATCTTCCCCTCCCCCTTAGTGTTACAGACTGAGATCCGCTCAGGTTCTTTTATAATAAACAAAAAGAATTCAACACCAACAATTGAAACTCGGATATGAATATAGAAAGAAACACAAACAGAACAGAAATTCATTTACAAGCTTACTAACAAAGATAAATGCAGAATGGTCTCTCCTATTTACATAACAAAATTAAAACTGACAATATGTAAAATGGGGAAACAGTGCGGTAATGAAATACTTGCTGGCCAGTTTTTCAGCTGTTGAAATCAGTGCTTGAAGTGCGAGCTTCACTAAAGGGGACAGTAGAAACTTCAGACGGCTTCTTGACTTCATACTGCCGGAAGAAATGCCTTAGTCTTGAAACTTGAAGGGCGGGTTACTCCTCAGAACTACTTGTAGGACGTTTCTTTGAAAAAGTTACTCAACATTGGAATCTTTCCCTCTCTCCGACTATGGACTACGGACTTTACTTGTTTCCGTTCACACACTCTCTAGGGTGTCCTCTTCCTCTCTTATCTTTCGTCTCTTATCTCTGATGATCTGATTCTGATGATCTCTACTTCCTCAGTCATATATATATATACGGCAATCTGGGGGCGGAGCTGAAAAGGGCGGAGCTTAACCAGCGAACGTCACCGTCTCTCTAGAAGGCTCTCGATGAAAGGTTGCATCATAATACGCATCGTTTCTAATGATGGCGCGTGCTGAGTTCCATAACACACCTGAGTATTCTCAAACAATCATGAGAACAGACACCTCCAACACGTGCGGGAATGCCTCCTTGCTGCAGACCTACTCGAAGAAGATGCATTTTCCTTTCCTTTAATATATGTTACTTCGATATAGAGCGATTACCATGACACTTAGACAAATCTACAAACCTCTCTAGAGCAGTACCTCTGCCTAACTTAGGAGAGGAGGAACATTCAGAGCTACCAGACACACCAATGAGGGATATATGTCTAGACCAGGTAGCTCCCCATCCTGCTGTAAAAGAGAAAGACCTCCATCACTCTCTCCCCAAGGTCATAAAACCAAAGTATCTAATAGATATGAAGTAATTTTTTCAATTGGAAATGAATCTAACAAAAAGACCTCTTCCAGAGTCTCTTCCAAAAATAAATAGTTTTCATGTCTTAACATCTACTCATCCATGAATTCTCTCATATTACTGTTTGTCTACAAGAAAGCAAGCTGGACATTAATAGTCCCTGTCCAAGGAACTATGTTAGTTATAGGACTCCTTATGACCAACAAATGGGGAGCCATGGTAGGCGCTTCATTATGTTTGCCACAATGTCCCAAAAATACCCTTTACTTTTACTTTATGCACTCCTCTGCAGGCAGTGGCTGTACAAATTGACTTTGGGAGAAGATATACTATTTGCTCTATATACTTGCCCTCAATGAATATATTACATATGATGATCTTACTACAGTAATACTACACCAACTCCTTCAACCATTCATATGACATACTTGAAGACATGAATGGTAGACACCCATTATGGGGTGATGTTTTAGCAAATACCAGGGGTAATTATCGCTTCACTCACAGGAAATGGAAAGATAGGGATCCTCCACTTTGGAAAACCTACTCATTTCCATATACAAACACCCCTCAGGTAAGAGTCCTTCATGGGGTGAAGGGATAAGGAACCCTGGTATTTGTGCATTTTACATGTAAAATGGCTAATCCGTTCCAAGCCCTCCTAAAACACCCCATTAAATTTCATATTAAAGCTAAATTGACCTATAAACAAAGAAATACTACAACAATTTGGACCATTCAATACCTAAATTAAGAATAAAAATCCAAAACCTGTAAATAAAGTGTATATTAGTGTACAAGAAATATTACTGTAACGTAAAATGTGGAAGCTTACCTTTCGAGTGAGGCTATCTCCGATAGTGGCGGCAGAGGAGGAGGAGGACAAACGGCAGATAACGTACGTACGTACGTACACTTAACTTTACGAAAACATAAAAAATTTAAGGAAAACTATAAAGCTAAAATTTACGAAACACCTTAACAAAACTGTAACACTTTAACTTACAAAAATCATAAGAAAATTACCGTTAAAAAAAAAATTCTTTTTTTTAGTTTTAACTTTATTTACTTTATGTAGGCTTTTTTTTTTTTTTTTTTTTTTTTTTTTTTTTTTTATATACATAATTTCAACTTCATCACTGCTTTCAACGTTCTGTTTTTCATCACTTGGTTCTTCCTTTTTGCTTTCAACTTTCTGTTTTTTATCACTTGGTTCTTCCTTTTTGCTTTCAACTTTCTGTTTTTTATCACTTGGTTCTTCCTTTTTGCTTACTCCTGCTAATGCTTAAGGCCTCTTTGAAAAATAACGATCCAAGGAAGATTGCTTCTGCCTACTTTTCACAATGTTCCTGAAACGACTCTGGCAAACGTCATCGAGCTGCGCAAGCATACGACCTGTGTGAGCCTTTTCGGGGTGTGTTTTTTCTACAAACGATTGCACTTTATGAAAAGCGCCTTGAATATCCTTAATTTCTGCCGTTGTCATAGGCTCCTCCTCCTCTTCCTCGCCGCTGCTAGAGAACTCCTCTTGAACGACGTTAAGTTGCATGGCCTCCAACTCCTTCAAGTCATCCGTCGTAAGCTCCTCTCAGTGCTCCTCGAGAAGGCCGTTGATGTCGTCCTCGTCGACGACCAGCCCCATGGACTTGCCGAGTGCAACGATCTCGTCAAGATCTGGTTCCAAAACAGTTTCGGGATCGTCAACTGTTTCTGACTCTGCAGCACCAGCTTCGCCCACGTCGAATCCCTTGAAGTCTCTGGTGGATACGGCATCAGGCCGGAGTTTCCTCCACAAGGAATTCAAGGTTTGCCTCAAAACCTCCTGCCAAGCTAGGTCAATGAGTCGGATGCAGATGACGATGTCGAAATGCTCCTTCCAAAATTGACGCAAGGTGAGGTTTGTGGTATCTGTGATGTCGAAACATCTCTTGAAAAGATATTTCGTGTACAGCTTCTTAAAGTTCGCTATCACTTGCTGGTCCATGGGCTGGAGGAGAGGGGTAGTGTTGGGCGGAAGAAAAAGAATCTTGATGAAGGAATACTCCGCTAGGATATCTTCCTCGAGGCCAGGAGGGTGGGGAGGGGCATTGTCCAACACCAGCAGATTTCATTTCAGGGGGGAGGGCGCTTCTCTTGCAAAAAACTCTTCACAGTTGGGCCGAAACACAGATTTACCCACTCGGTGAACAAAAGCCTCGTTACCCAGGCTTTTGCATTAGCCCTCCACATCACTTGAAGCTTCTCCTTCAACACTTTGTGGGCCTTGAAGGCTCGAGGAGTCTCGGAGTGATACACCAGTAGGGGCTTCACCTTGCAATACCCACTGGCGTTCGAACAAAGTGCGAGCGTAAGCCTGTCTTTCATAGGCTTATGCCCAGGTAGCTTCTTCTCTTCCTCCGTGATGTATGTCCGACAAGGCATTTTTTTCCAAAAAAGGCCAGTCTCATCACAGTTGAAGACTTGCTGAGAACTGTAG
>NC_061093.1:1713300-1718300 GCF_015104395.2 Macrobrachium nipponense | reverse complement strand
GCTTGGTATATGTTGTATGCTTTTCATCATTTGCTATGCTTACTTAGCATGAAGGCATATGTACAGTGAGAGGTTTGTATGTATGAAGAAGAATTACTAAGTATTTTATATGCTGGAGAGAATTACTTGTAAATTAACATCTATGATATAGTTTATTCAATAGTTATTGATGTGTTTATATTAGGTGTTGATACAAATGTTTTTTCTGCAACTTCAAAGGTAATTTTTCCCATCTTTCCAGTACTCAGTGTTTCTACGCATAGTGTTTTTTGCCTTCATGATAGGGACGAACTGTGTGATGTGGACCATGTTTACCAAAGCACTTCGGTTCTCCCATACTACTCTTGAAGCTACTATAACAAACACAGCAGCAAATTTCTTTTTCACAGTAAGACACTTTATTTTATGTAGATGTGACTTGTAGATATTTCCCTATGCAAGGCGTGCTTTTTTATTTATGAGTGCTAATTTATGAAGTCTTTCCATTGTTTTTGTGTAATGAGCTAAATTCCATGCTAATTTATGAAGTCTTTCCATTGTTTTTGTGTAATGAGCTAAATTCCATGCTAATTATGAATCTTTCCAATTGTTTTTTTGTGAATAGCTAAATTCCATCTAATTTATAAGTCTTTCCATTGTTTTTTGTGAATGAGCTAAATTCCAAGCTAATTTATGAATCTTTCCATTGTTTTTGTGTAATGAGCTAATTCCAGCTAATTTATGAAGTCTTTCCATTGTTTTTGTGTAATGAGCTAAATTCCATGCTAATTTATGAAGTCTTTCCATTGTTTTTGTGTAATGAGCTAAATTCCATGTCACAAGTATAAGAGTGTAGGTAGATGTTATGCTCTGAATGTCACGCCTTATGCCTCAAGGTTATCAAAGGTAACTTCTGTAGAATAGATGGTCTGTATGTGAAAGTATATAAAACAAAAAAAATCTAAGCAATGATTTTTTAAAATCTGTAAACAGTTTAATGAATGCACAATTAAAGAGCAGCATGAGTTGAAAGAACTTTGGCATTGGTACAGTTACCCAGTTACATGTTAGATATTTTATTGATTTTTGTGTGATTTAAATGTAACAGAAAAATAGGCAGTGCTCTGTATGTATCCTTTACCAGCCAGTGCCCTCTCTTTAGACCCTCTGATCACAACTCTTTTGTCAGAATAGTAGCTGAGGGGTCCACTGCTGGGATTGAATACACTATGATGCCTACAATCTTTGCAGTGATTCATCTGAACATTGGTACCTCTATCCCTTTTAATTTTTCTTGGAAAATTTCCACTTCCCTTTTCCTCTTTCATTGACAACCTATGCACATCATTTATATGGTAATAACTCTATAGTGTTTGTGACTTTTATACCATTTCAACAGATTAAATTCAATGCATAGATCAGGGGTTCCCAAATTTTTGTTCTTCTGTACACCTTGGGAATTTTTACAGATTCCTGTGTACCCCTAAACATAGAGAAGGAAAAAGAACAAGGCATGATTCAACCTCTAGCTTACTCGGGACAGGTGCAAGATTTTCCCCTTATGCATAAGTTGCAAACATTAATGTTCCTAACTTAACGTGAAGGAGTCTTTGTAATTAGTACTACTCATACTAACAACAAGGATCAAATAAAAACCACACAAATTAAACACGTTCTTATATTCTCAGTTATAAGTGGAAACACAAGATGATTGAACAGAAAAAAAGTCTCTAAATTCAGTACATCAAATAATTTCAAACATGCTAAAATCTACGGCCAAGTAGCCCGTTGTTTCTTCATTGAAAATTTTTAAAATATGCCATATTTTATTAGAAATAATTTTTCTGTACGGTTTAGCCTGCATAGTATTTATTTTTTTACATTTTTATTCTAATAAAGAAATCATAAATATTCTATCCTAAAGTTCCTGCATATTCCACTCAATGTGATATACCCTGTATAGAGCTTTTTTATGCTTTCCTAACCCCCCCTCCCCCAACAACAAAGTAGTTTGTAGGCTTACTCCCTGAATAAGCAAAACCATTGAAATTAATATTGTGATATAGTCACCCTTTCACTGGACTGAGTGACTCAACCCAGTCACCATGGGTATTACAGCCGTGGGAAGTTCCATAATAGTTTTAACCCTCTTACGCCGAAGGGGTATAATAAAAATCGTCTTCCGTATGCCGAGGCGGTCTCGGAGTGAGCGCCAAAGCGGAAAATTTTTTTTTTGAAAAAATCACAGAGCGCTTCGTTTTTAAGATTAAGAGTTCATTTTTGGCTCCTTTTTTTGTCATTGCCTGAAGTTTAGTATGCAACCATCAGAAATGAAAAAAAATATCATTATCATATATAAATACAGGCAGTCCCCGGGTTACGATGGGGGTTCCGTTCTTGAGACGCGTCGTAAGCCGAAAATCGTCGTAAGCCGGAACATCGTCAAAAATCCTAAGAAAACCTTACTTTTAATGCTTTGGGTGCGTTGAAAACTATGTAAACTGCATTCTTATGGCATTTTTCATCAAAAAAACCTTCAAATATTGATGATTTTGCATTTTTGGTGTCATATTTCATCTCCCAGATGAGCATTGTAGGCGTCGTAACCCTGGAACATGCGTCGTAACCCTGGAAATAACGTCTATGGACAAGCATCGTAACCTCGGAATGTCGTAAGCCGACACCGTCGTAACCCGGGGACTGCCTGTAATGCAATATATGATAGCGCAAAAACAAAATTTCATATATAATTGTATTCAAATTGCGCTGTGAGCAAAACGGTTGAAGCTAACAAGTTAATTTATTTTTCGTTGTATTGTACACTAAATTTCGATCATTTTGGTATATAACACATTGTAAAACAATCAAAGCAACACAGAGAAAATATTATCACAAAATAATGCATGAATTCGTAACGTGCGGACGTAAAATTTTTTTTTTTTTCAAAAATTCACCATAAATCAAAATATTGTTCTAGAGACATCCAATTTGTTTCAAAATGAAGATAAGTTATTGAATATTACTATACTGTAAGAGTTTTAGCTTACAGTTGCAGTTTTCGACCATTTCAGACGAGTTAAATCTGACCTAATGTCGAAATTTTTTTTTATATATATTTTTTTATATGCAAATATTTCAAAAATGAGAAAAGCTACAACCTTCAAATATTTTTTGTTGTATTCTACATGAAATTGCGCACATTTTCATATATAAAACTCCATGAAACGGAGCAAATATAACGATAATGCGACGTATGCATTTTGGAGATTTGCGGCGGAGAATCCGTGCGCGGAGGGAAGGAAAGTTTTTTTTTTTTAAATTCACCATAAATCAAAATATTGTGCTAGAGACTTCGAATTTGTTTCCAAATGAAGATAAATGACTGAATATTACTAGACTGTAAGAGTTTTACCTTTCAATGGCGTTTTTTGACTTTCGGTAAAGTCAAAGTTGACCGAACGTGGTTTTTTTTCTATTTATCGTGATTTATATGAAAATATTTCAAAAATGAGAAAAGCTACAACCTTCAATTATTTTTTGTTGTATTCTAAATGAAATTGCACACGTTTTCATATATAAAACTTTATGTAATGGCTAATTTAAAATGGTGTAAACATTACGACAATCGGACAAAAAATTTCAGATTTTTTTCGGAAGAGTTACCGCGCGGACGTAAGGAAACATTTTTTTTTTTTCCATAAATTCACCATAAATCAAAATATTGTGCTAGAGACTTCCAATTTGTTGCAAAATGAAGGTAAATGATTGAATATTACTAGAATATAAAAGCTTTAGCTTACAATTGCGTTTTTCAACCATTTCGCCAGAGTCAAAGTTGACCGAAGGTTGAAATTTTGGCACTTATCGTTATTTATATGAAAATATTTCAAAACTGATAAAAGCTACAACCATGGGTTGTTTTTAGTTGTATTATGCATGAAATTGCACACATTTCCATATATGAAACTTTATGTAACGGCAAATTTAAAATGGTGCAAACATTACGACAATTGCACGAAAAAATTTATCAGAAGAGTTACCGTGCGGACGTAAGGAAAAAGTTTTTTTTCATAAATTCACCATAAATCGAAATATTGTGCTAGAGACTTCCAATTTTTTGCAAAATGAAGGTAAATGATTGAATATTACTAGAATATAAGAGTTTTAGCTTACAATTGCGTTTTTCGACCATTTCGGTAGAGTCAAAGTTGACCGAAGGTTGAAATTTTGGCACTTATCGTTATTTATATGAAAATATTTCAAAACTGATAAAAGCTACAATCCTGAGTATTTTTTTGTTGTATTCTACATAAATTTGTGCACATTTTCATATATAATACTCCATGTAACGGCTAATTTAAAATGGTGCAAAAATTATGTCAAAGTGACGAAATAATTTCCGAGATGTGCGATAAGAAAGAAATTCGCGCCTGCGCGCCTGCGTAACGATTGTAAAGAAAACAACGCCTTGATCCGTGAGCTCCCAGCATCCCTGAGGGCGCGTGATTCAAAAGTTTTTGGCTGGTAGGCCTATAAGTATTTTTCCGTGAATTTTAAAATAAACTTTTTTATGTCGATGTTTAATACGTCCAATCGGCGCCCGGGAGACAATTTACGTCGACGTTTAATACATACAATTGGCGTAAGAGGGTTAAAAATAAATGGTATTCACACCACTCTTGATGTAACTTAGGTAAAAGCTTTGCTTACTAAAATGAGGAAATAATAAAGAAACACGACTGTGCAATCTCAATGCTGATTACATCATGAATTGCACAGTATGTACTGGCTATTCTCTCAGATCCAATTACCCCCTGAAGAGTAAAAATGTATCACTGGAGGTACATGTACCCAAGGTTGGGAATCCCTGGCTTAGATGAATGCAAGATTGATCTATTGATTTATGACTACTTAAACTGGTGTCACAACACCTAGGTTATTAACGCTGTAATAAAATTAAATAGAAAGCTAAAAGTATATATTTTCACTGATATAACATACCCAGTAATTACATAGCTGTA
>NC_061093.1:1694560-1712800 GCF_015104395.2 Macrobrachium nipponense | reverse complement strand
CATAGCTGTAGTTTCTACTTTGACTGTAGCATAAATTTCGAAATTTGGAGTAATACTTCCTCCAGTGTCTAATAGGTGAATAGGCTCCACCCATTTCTAGGAAGAGGAGGAACAACTACATGAAAACACCTGAGTTTGTTTCTGCTGTCCTAGAACCAGCACCACTGTAGGAGAGCAGCTTGTTATCCATTGGATTTCGATCTTGCTGTTTCACATTCGGTGATGTATTTGGGCCTTTGGCCGCTTGTTATTGATTGATTTTTGTTTGAATTTGTCATGGTTTTGGGTTTTTGGTTAAAGTAGATCATTTTTTGGTTACTTTAATATTTCGACCGGCTTTCTCTCACCCAGAATTGCCAATTGGTAGATAGCAGTTTGGCAGTTTCTTGTTAGGTTTGCCAGCATTTGCTTTGTTTCTGCTTGACTTTAAAGAATTGTAATAATTTGTTTTTGTCAATTATTGATTATTTATTTAACTCTTACGTCAGATTCAAGTTCAGTTAGCTTAAGGTATTGCAGCAAAGGCTGCATTACCAGGTTAACCAAGGCTTTGATGATGCACATTCTATTTGTGCCTCTTGCAGAGGACAGGATTGCGCAATCAACAACACTTGTCAGGAGTGTGAAAACTGAGATGAAAAAGCTTGGAAGAATTTGACGTCACATCGTAATAAATTAGATAGTGATCGGAAGAGGAAGGTGTTTGCTAGAGCCGAGAGTAAAGTAGCCAGTAGCTTGACTCCTAAGGAGGTGACTACTGAAGTTACTATTGTTACTTCTCTTATTTCAAATATTTCATGTATCCTCCTCTGCCTGAATCACGATTGTTGGAGGCTGACTGCTTTGCCAGCCTGAAGAATAGATTAATAAAAAATTTGGGCTGATGTTAAGGACTATGACCCAGTTAGGTGAATCAGTGAAATTTTTATGTATAAATTTAATAAAAGTGAAAGTGAAGTGATTGTGGAGGTGGTGGCTACCTGGCCTGCAGACTCGACTCTCCTAGGCAAAGGTCACTGCCAGACTCCCCTAACCAGGGAGGAGGTATATTGAAGGCCCAAGGGAGGTTGGTGGGGTCTGCCCATGGGTAGTCGCCCCTCCAGTTGAACCTGTTCATTGCCAGGTTGCGACAAAGGGTAATTGGAGAGGCATCTCAGATGTCCACCATTCTCCTTAAGCCCAGGAATGCCCAGCCCAAATTTGGGGCGCTAATGGCGTTATTCTAGGGAGTCTCGCCCATTGAAGAGCACCCAGAAGTGCCCAAGTGCCCAGAAAGTCTCTTGAGCCCAGAAGCACCCATGTGCCCTGCGCCTGGGTGCCCAATACAAGAGACTCCAGCCATTTTTTTTCAGGTACATTCAGTGATGGATGAAGACTTGGACCCTTCATTGGAGCCTATTAATCAACAATTCAAGTGCATCATAGACTTGCTGACGAAACCTCTTCCGACAAAGACTGCGTTGGAACTGACGATGACTCGACCATCTATGGATGAAGAGGAAGCATCACAGAATAAGCCACCCATGCGGCACTTAAAAATTAATTATTTGGAAGCATATCCGGAATTCTTTCTTGCGGCCCCATCGATGCCACAGTCATCGTTTATGATGGAGAACCTTTCGGACTTCTCAAGTCTACCTAAGATGGTACTCTCCTTGTCGGCCAGGAAAGCTTTAGAAGTCGTAGACCTCTGGCTTTTGGAGAAGAGAATTCAAAGGAAATCTGCATTTTGTATTCCCCCCTTCTCACCTTTCTAAGTGGCGATACCAGTCGTATTCGACCAGAGAAACTCCTTCCTTGGGAGTGGTTCCCAGGGGAACTTCTCGTGGCTGATAGATTTGGCATGCAGGTCTGCCTTTACTATGGCCAAGGCGATGTTTTTTGGTACAGAAATTGATCACCCTTTAAAGAACATCTTCAAGACTAAAAGTTTGCTTGACTGGTCAATTGGAGTATTAGGAAAGTAGATTAGATACTTCTCTCCATTAGCTGAGGAATGCTCTGCTGATTGGTTGAATGTCGCTTATTGCATTGACAGATCAGTAAAATATACTTCCCAAGAATTGGCCTCCCTGTTCGCCATGGGAATTCAAGAAAAGAGAGCTATGGTGCTCTTTCACCTCTGGGAGTGTAACTTCTCAGAAGTCAGCTTTCCTTTTCTCGCCTTAGGACAGGCTACACCTGTTTCCACAGATGGTAAGGAAGAAGATCACTCTAGAATTACAGAAAATGTCCATGCAGGATCTGTTAGCCCAATCTACAAGATGGCCTAGGGATTGGGCACCATTTTCTGCTAAGTCAACCTCACCATTGCAGAGATAGCCCTTTCGGGGAAGGAAACAAAGACCCCAAGTCAAGGATGAGAAGTAATGTACGTTTCCTCACACAAGCAGTCAAGAAGTCTGCTTGAAAGACTGCAACAAAGAAGTGAGAATGCAGTCCTCCATGTGCCTGTAGGCGCAAGACTTCAGCTCTTTTGGGAGAACTGGATGGAAAAAGGGGCGGAACCTTGGAGTGCACAGGTTCTAAAGGTAGGCTACTCAATACCATTCAAAGAGAAGTCACCGCTGGTGAACACACTGATCACATTAACAGCTTACTCTGTAGAATCGGTAAGATTTTTAGCTCTTGCAGAAGTAGCATCATTAATGGAGAGAGGGGCAAAAGAAAAAGTACAGTATGTCAAGTTGAAGGGGTTCTATAATCGACTGATTGTAGTCCTGAAAACCCTAGGAGGATGGGGAGTGCTCTAAATTTCTTCATAGAGATGACAAAATTCAAAGTGGAATCAGACCAGTCTAGTCTTGCGGCCATCAGTAAGGGGATTGGATGATCTCCCTGGATATGCGAGATGCATATTTCCTTGTGTGCCAATTCATCCATCTTCAAGAAAATCCCGAAGATTCATTTATCAGAACAAAATATTTTAGTTCAGAGATCAGGGCTTCAGCCTGTCAGCAGCTCCACAGGTGTTTACTCGAGTCCTTGCTACCTTAGCAAAGTGGCTACACCTGATAGGTATAAATATACAGTGGAACCCCCATATACGTGTTCTCTGGATTCGCGGACTTATGCATTCGTGTATTTCTCTCTGGAACATTTCCCCCATTATTCGCGGAAAATTCGCCAATTCGAGGTATTTTTCTATGAGATATCTGTAAATCTTTTTTTTATATATAATTTCATCATAAAATGCATTTTTGAACCAGGTTTAAAAATGTTTAGTGGGTTTTCTTGAGCTTTAACTAACAAAATAGGAAGTTTAAAGCATTTTTATGGGGTTCCAACTATATCCGGATTCTAACTATTCGTGGGGGTCTGTTACGCATCCCCAGTGAATACGGGGCAACCACTGTATATGTTTATTAATATTTTTGCATAATATAATAATAATAATGTTAATAATATAACTAATTTCAAAATTCATATATGAGAGTATTTTAAAGAAATACAATAATTTATCCATTTCGCTCTTTTAAATAAGGATAACTCTCTCTCTCTCTCTCTCTCTCTCTCTCTCTCTCTCTTCTCTCTCTCTCCTCTCTCTCTTCTCTCTCTCTCTCCACATGAGATATGTATGTCATAATGATGCTGCCATTCAATGGTCTCTCTCTCTCTCTCTCTCTCTCTCTCTCTCTCTCTCTCTCTCTCTCTCTCTTCTCTCTCTATGTTATTGGCTGTAGGTATATAGTTTTAATGGTAAAATGTTTAAGATGACTTTGAAATTATATTAATAATATAACCTCAAAGATTAATACAGCAATAGGTTAGTAATTTAAGGTATATTTGATGTAGGATGCTATTGAAGGTATACATTTGGTACCTGAACTTTCAAGATAGGCAGTTTTAAGCATTTTTAGTGGTGGTTCTAACTATTTGTGGATTTTAACTATTTGCTGGGGCGTCTGGAACACATCCCCACGAATAAGTCTGTGGGGGGGGGGGGGGGAACTGTCATGGTAATTGCTTTATAGCAAAGTTAAGGGAAAGGAAAACGCATCTTCTTTGAGAAGTTCTGCAGCACGGAGGCTTGTGTTGGAGGCGCCTGTTCTCATGATGGTTCTAGAATTGGCAGGAGTGTTGTGGAACGTGACATGCCATCAGAAAATGCAGCGAAATATGATGCAATACTTCATCGAGATTCTTCTAAGCCGTTCTGGTCATCTCGGGAGTCTGTGACATTCATGCTCCGCCCCCCCGTAGGCCCCGCCCCCAGGTCACCGTATAAATACGACTGACGAAGTAGGAGTCACAGAGGGTCACAGATGAGATCATCAGTTAGAGACCAGCAGAGAGCAGAGATCAGAACAGAGATCATCAGAGAGAGCTAAGAGAAGAAGAAACAGATGAAGGATCAGAGAGGAGAAGGTGCTCGAGGGTTTGGTCGAATTCTGGTCAAGTCGTTCTGTTACAGAGAACGACAGGTATTTTCGACGTTGAGCAAGCCTTGAGAGCAGAAACGTTCTACAAGAGGTTTCGAGGAGTTCCTGCCCTTCGAGTATCAAGAAACATTATTTTCTGCAATACGGAGTCAAGAAGACGTCTACAATTACAGTTCTCTTTTTGTGAAGCCACCGCTTCGAGCATAGATCTCCGACAGCGCAAAACTGGCTAGCAAGTATTTACCTCACTGTTTCCCCAGTTCACGCATTGTAAGATTTTACTTGTGGTATGTAAATAGGAGAAACCATTCTGCATTTATCTTTGTTAGTAAGCTTGTAAATAAACCTTTGTTCCGTTAGTGTTTCTTTCTATATTCATATCCCCAGTTTCAACTGTTGGTGTTGAATTCTTTTTGTTTATCCTAATATCGAACTTGGAGCGGATCTCTCAGGGTTCGTAACAGGGACGCTGTACAGGTAGTCACCAGTTATCGGTGGATTTGGTTAATGCCAATCCGGTTTTATGGCATTTGTATGATGGATGGATGGATGTATGATATTTAGGGCTAAAGCCCAGGTACTGGGCCAAGGAGGCCATTCAGCGTATAGCACCATAAAATCGGTGATTTATGTCACCATAACATGCCGAGTGACAGTTATGCCACCAATAACATACCTAACAGATGTGCCATTAACTAGTTATCGGTGCTATTAACCGGATATTGGCACCATAAGCTCCATAAATCAGTGAGTTTCTGTTAATGGCCGTTTTTGCCTTCACCACCCTGCCGAGAATGGAACCCTCTCCAATAACCAGGCTCTGCCTGTACTTGCAGGCGTAGCAGCTGGAATACAGCTGTTAAAATCTTAAACACACTAATTTTACTGGCAGCCGTATTTGAGTGAAGATGTATGCTTGCGAGCTCTGGTCATTCGCCATGAGTTTCCCGGTGGAACCTTTCTTTTATATGTTTTGAATGTACTGTTTAATATTAATAATTAATTATCATTAATAATTGATATACAAACCCACTTTTTTGTGATAAGCCTTTAGCCACTTTTCCCCTTTGTGTGTTAAGGGTCACTTATTTTTGCCCTTTAATGTAAGGGCGGGGCAGTATATTTATTTGACATTTACGTTGCACTTTGGAGAATTACATAAGGAAACGTCGAAGGTTTTTCCTTTTTTTTTTCTCTCCCAGTATTCCCCCATCTCTTTCACCCTTTTCACTACCCATCTCTTTAACCCTTTTCACTAGTTTATCAAACTAAGAATATTGAGGGGGTGCCGTTTGATGCGAAATGAGTATCCTTCTTAATCATATTTTCTTCAGTCTGCAAGCTAACAGTGAGCGATAGTATATTACAGCAGTGGATGGTTGGATATCTCTTTGGTTTAGCTATCTTGACTCTCGGAATTGTACTCGTGACTCACTAGCATGCTGTGACATTGGCCCTCCAGTGTATGTGTGGTTTCCTATGCTGAAAAAATCATATTGATTTACTCCTGTTATCCTGGAGTTTCATCACTGGGCAGCGTCTGCACAACTGCCCTGTGGTTGTTAATTCACTTCTGGGATGACTATGCTTCATCTTTTAAAAGAAGCCCTGTGGAAGTTGGTGAGGAAGAAGTTGAGGAAGAAGAGGTCTCGAAGGTGTCGTCTTCGTCATTCATCCCCTCCTCCCTCTTCGAAGGCTTCCCGGCCTAAGGAGACGAAGATAGATTTTCTGCCCCCTAATAAGTCTCTCCATGATACTTCTAAGGGTCTGCATCCTTCTCCCAGGGAGGAAAATTGGGCCGTTACCCTTAAAAGCATGAAACTTGGCAAACAGTTAGAATACTCCAATACAAAGATTTCTAGTCCAGGGGCCACCTTAAAATGCTCCCTGTGTGGCCGCCATCTTCTATTTAAAATGGCCAGCATGGACAACCTGTTTTGTTGAATTTCTTCATAACTAGAACATATTCGACATGGTTTAGGAGCCTATACCTACATTTCTGGGCTCAGTTCGTGTCGCCGTGTGAAATAATCCTTTAGTTCATTATTTCTAAGGTAAATCAGCTAACCAATACCAGAGAAAAATAAAACAAAGAAGATGTCAGTACAACTGACTCGCTCACCCAAAATAAAAGAAGGGTGTCGGTATGGTAACAGGGGCGAGTGAGACCACTACCACGAACTTCTTGCCATTTAGAATTCTCCTATATCAAAAACCCACAACGAGAGAGCGGACCCACAGGAAGAGGCGGCCAGTACTACTACTATAACCCACGCCACGCCGACCACCGCGCCTCTGGTGGCCATCCCTCTAGTTAGCGGACGTACAGCCACTCGTGTTTTCTTTCGCTCTCTGTGTTTCGGATTTATCCCCCACTTTTTTGCAAGATGGAACGTGCAGTGATTGCAGCAGCTAAGTTAAGTACCCTGCAAAGGTTTGGATTTTGTTTCGTTCCATCCAGGTGCCTATATTTGCCGTTTTTAGGTATAAATATGGGTTCCCGGTCTGGGGCATGGTGGCATTGTCCCGCCTCGTGGTCGGTTAGGTTCTCGGTTCCCCATACCCGGAACCTCTCCTTATATTTATTCATGTGTGGCTCTAGTCCTTTTATTTATTTTAAGTGTATCTTTTACATCGTTTTTTGGGGATTAGCCTACCCCTGGTTTTAGGTCATGCATGCATACCTCTCTACCTTACGTAGGCATTCGAGTGTTTCTAGTCCAGACCCTAGCCATTGCTCTTCGTATCGGCTAAGGCTAGCTCTGAGTGATAGACTTTCTTTCGAGTCAGTTGCGCACTCCTGGACGTCCTTTCTCTTTCACTCTTTATTTTTTCCCCTACTTTATTTATCGATGTATTTTTATTTTAGTTAGCCTAGGGCGTCTAGCCTCATTGCCTTGTAGCCTGGGTCTTAGTGGTCCTATGGTCCATATTGTTTTGTTGCTTCCTTTCTGTCAGTGTTGTGGCTTCACATATTGTTGCACCATCCTGGCCAGTCTGGTTGCATTGACCCTTGGCGTCCGACCCTGTCAGCTGTGTTGTGTTATCGTACCTTGGTCCACTCGCGATCGCGGTACGGCTAGACGCCCTCCCCAATCGCTTTCCCCCTTCTCCTCTCGCCATAGAGTAGGAGGGTGGGATATCTGTTCTTGCTCGCTGCGTCCGGGCTCGGCTCCCTCTCTCCCTACGCGGAGGGAGTAGGGGAGTCTGGACAGACTGTTAGGTTGGGAGTGACCTTGTTCTCCCTGTGCGCTGTGGTACCTCCAGTGTGGCGAGGGTTGGGGGCGGTTGGCCTCCCCCCCTCTCTGGTTACTCCGGCGTTCCGCTGTATACACGGGAACTGATTTCTTCCCTCCTCACTTTCCCCCCATGTGTGTCGGCTGGCTGCTGCCTCTTCTTCCCGGCGCCCCATCGGTTACGCAGGGAGGGGGATGTGGTAGGCTCCGCCTACCAACGGAGTGGATACGTCTTCAGTTGGTCCTTAGCTTTCCATCGTTCCTTCTTCTCCGGTGTGTGCCCTAGGGCATTCTCCGGCAGAGTTGGACAGCGCCGCGCTTCGGAGTCTTCCTCCGATTTTAATTTTAGTTACGCTTGTTAGTTTATAGTTATCTTAAGCTTGGGTACCTCCCCTGTCCCTATTGGAATTCCGTTGCCTTCTATTTTACCATATTCTGTGTGTTACCCTGGTTTGCGGTTTTCCTCCTTCGGCTCACACCGGAGTTATCCTATCACCTATTATCACATAGGTTCTCAGGGGAGGGGTTATGCCCGAAATTTTATCAATCACCGGCATGCGACGGAGTATTAGAGTAACTGTAAGTGTGACCTTGATACTCATGTATCCTTCTACTTACAGGCTACCAACTGCGAACATCCTGGTTGTAACGCTGTGTTGCAGGACCCCTGCGGACATGAGGTATGCAGGAGTCATGCTCCCTGCTCCACCAGCCATGGCGACTTGCAGGTCTGGTTCCACGAGGCCTGCTCTATTTGCTATGAGCTTGTGAGTCAGTTTTTGGACGGGGTAAGTATTTTCTCATCAGCACATTCTTACATATATGTTCTGATATATATTTTTAAACTTAAGCTTGTTATAGTGATTCCTGTATACAATATTTGTTCCGATATTGTTAGACTTAAGCTGATTTAGCCTAAGGGTTAGGATTCACCTTTAGCCTTAAGTTCTAATGACCGCCCTCTCTTTCAGGCTGCTGCAGTCAGGGAGACTGCTCTCGCTACCTTGAGAGCTTGGGTCGGCGGCTTCAGGAAGAACACCGCTAAAGGACAGCCCTACATCCTGGAGAAGAGGATGGCTGTCCTTCTGTTTCCCGGAGGCAAGTCGACGGGGTACGTCGATCCTACTGAGGCAGCCTCGACGATTACGGCAATCAGCAGCAAGTCTCTCAGTTCATGAAAGAAGCACCAGGACAGGACATCTCAGCGGAGGTCGCCACTTTAGATTTAAATGTAGAGCCTATGGTAGGTGTGGACGATTTGTTGGTTGAGGTAGGTACGTTGGACGCTCAAGGGCTTCCCTTGGGCGTTCCTGGATCTTCGTCTCCTGTCCCTTCTTCTTCTTCCTTCCAGGGCTTTACGGGGGCGGAGCTCCCATATAGTGCCCCAGACGCCTCTGTGGTTCCCAAGGTGAAGGCCCACAGCACTCAGAAAACCCTTTCTAAGACGTCATCGTCTAAGAAGACTTCTTCGGCGTCTTCGTCTCATAAGTCTCTGGCTTCTCACCCCGGAGCAGAGAAGGTGAAAGCATCTTCTTCCTCTGCTTCACTATCTTTGACTCTGCTGCATTTTCCACCGGAATGATGCAGCAGGTGGGAGATCTCGTAGGTTCTCTGAGGAACAGCATGGAGCAGATGTTTACTCAGTTGTTGGATAGAATGTCCACACAAGAGAACCTCCTGTCTGGTTTCAATCAGACCCAGCAAGTTGCTATCCCAGCACCTAGTGCTGGTCTCATTCAGCTTCTGCCTCACGATTCCCTTCCACCTTTCTCCATGAATAACCCTTGGAGAGTAGCGTCCTATGCTCCTCTCCAAGATGGTCTCATCTCCATCCCGGAATGTGGAACTCGAAGAATTGAAGACTTCGAGTTCTACCCTGAGAATCTCCAACCTCCATTCATTGGCTACGCCAGGCTGACTGAGTCGGCGTTGAATAGAGAGGACAAGATCCCAAAGGAGACAGTCCTTTACTCCAGGGATCAAGCTCAAAGGGAATGGCTTCGCTGTCTGGAAGAATGGGACTGTATCAACACCAGGCTCCAAGCCTTTAAAAGCCCATTCACGATTTTCACGACAGAAGAGGAAGCGCCACTTCCGTTCTTAACAAAGATCGCCAGCGTCACTGTGCAAGCAGGACTAAAGGGAGATCCTCTGCCACAGCTGAGGGAAGCAGATCCCACATCACTGTTGTTTCCTTCGTTTGGTGATATGTGGTAAGACTTGCCAGCCACCTTCACAGTAGGAAAGCTTAAACCGGACTGTGCTATGGATCAGTTCGGTGAAAAGCTTCCAAGACTCCCTGACAACCTCATTCAAACCGAGTTTGAGGCTAGATCTAGGCTGGCAAGGACGCTCAACACTATGGTCATGACTGAGGTAGTGGCTCTTTCATATGCTTCAGAACCGCTCTTCAAGCTCCTGACTAAATCACAGACTTATAACAGTCCAATCGGACTTGTATGAGTTTGTGGTCGCAAGGGTGAACTGCAGAAAGCATGTCCCCCAGGACGCAACTATTCGACATGAACCGAATAAGTTGCTTTCCTCTAATATCTGGGGTGCGGACCTTTTCCCGGAGGCAGCGGTTAAGGAGGTCCAGAACGAGGCTACGAGACTCAACCAGAGTCTCAAGGATCGTTGGGGCCTCTCGGCCAAAAGGAAACAGGAATCGTCTGCTTCAGGTAAACGGCTGAAGAAGTCCAAGAGGTTTCAACCTTACCAAAAGAAACCTCAGCACTTTGTTCAGACTGTCTCGGCTGTCCCAGTCACCCAACAAGGACAGGCTTCCACGTCGAAAGGCCAGACTCAACCTATCCTCCTGATCTCACCTCAGGCTCAGCCATCAACATCTTACGCTGTCTCCCCTGCGTTCAACCAAGTGTATGAAGGCCAATCCTTTCAGCACTTCAACCGTTTCGCCAGGGGTAGTAGAGCCAGAGGAACTTCTCGTCAGAGAGGATCAGGAAGAGCCCTTAACAGAGGCAAGCACTTCCGTGGAGGCCGTGGAGCTCACCCAGCACAGCAGCAGTGAGATCCCCAAGGCAGGAGGGAGGCTGTTCCTCTTCCGCCACCAGTGGGGGTTCAGCAAATGGGCACAAAGTATTGTGTCAAAAGGTCTGGGTTGGAGTTGGATCAAGGGCCCCCCTCCACACAGACCATTCCTTCAACTTCCATCGAAGGAATTGACAGATTATGCGGAGGAGCTCCTTCAGAAAGGAGCAATATCGAGAGTCAAGCATTTAAAGTTTCAAGGTCGCTTGTTCAGCGTGCCAAAGAAAGGCTCATTAAAAAGAAGAGTAATCTTAGACTTATCCCAGTTAAACTTATCCATTCGCTGCGACAAGTTCAAAATGCTGACCATCTCGCAGGTACGGACCTTACTTCCCCATGGGGCCATCACCGCCTCTATCGATCTTACAGACGCATACTATCATATCCCAATTGCGAGACACTTTCGCCCTTATCTAGGCTTCAAGCTAGGGGACCAGACATTCTCATTCAGAGTGATGCCCTTCGGACTGAATGTAGCTCCTAGGGTATTCACGAAATTGGCGGAAGTAGTCGTTCAACAACTGAGGTCGCAAGGGATAATGGTAGTAGCATACCTCGACGATTGGTTGATCTGGGCACCAACCGTTGAGGAATGCCGGAGAGCCACAAAGAAAGTAATTCAGTTCCTCGAGTATCTGGGCTTCCAGATAAAAAGGGGAAAATCAAGACTCACTCCGGAGTCTCGATTCCAATGGCTAGGCATCCAATGGGATTTATCCTCCCACAATCTGTCAATTCCGGTAGCCAAGAGAAAGGAAATATTGAAGTCAGTAAAGCAATTTCTAAAGTACAAATATGCTTCAAGGAGAAACCAGGAAAGGATCCTAGGTTCCCTACAGTTTGCCTCAGTGACAAACATCTTGATGAAAGCCAAGCTGAAAGACATAACCCAGATCTGGCGCTCAAGGGCAAATGTCAGGTCTCGAGACAAATTGTCAGAAATCCCGCAAATCCTTCGGGACCATCTGCGTCCCTGGACAAAGGTAAAGAATCTGTCCATGTCGGTGCCTCTTCAATATCCCCCTCCGGTAGTAACTATTCACACAGACGCTTCATTAAACGGTTGGGGAGGGTATTCCCAGATCAAGAAGGTTCAAGGAACATGGTCACTGTAGTTCTGCCAGCTTCACATAAATGTATTGGAAGCCATGGCAGTTTTCCTGACCCTAAAGAGGCTCCTTCCACCAAAGAACTCATGCAAAATTGGTGCTGGACAGCGCAGTAGTAGTACACTGCATCAACAGAGGAGGTTCCAAATCAAGACATCTAAACCATGTTGTGATAGCCATCTTTTCCCTGGCGGACAGATTCAAATGGCACCTCTCCTCCACCCACCTAGCGGGAGTAAGGAATGTGATAACCGACGCTCTATCCCGGTCAGTTCCCTTGGAGTCGGAATGGTCTCTGGACAACAGTTCGTTCCAATGGATAAGACGGAGTGTACCAGGTCTCCAAGTCGATCTCTTCACTTCTCAGGCGAACCACAAACTTCCATGCTATGTGGCTCCCAACCTGGACCCTCTGGCTTATGCCACAGACGCTCTGTCCATAGACTGGAACCAGTGGAAGAAGATTTACATCTTTCCTCCAGTGAATCTTCTTCTGAAAGTTCTGAACAAACTCGGGATTTCAACGGACAAGTGGCTCTAGTGGCTCCGGACTGGCCGAAGAGCAATTGGTATCCCCTGCTTCTGGAATTGGGTCTTCGCCCCCAACGGATTCCCAATCCCAAACTCTCTCAGTCGCTACAAATGAAGACTGTGTTCGCTTCCTCAGGAATTCTCAAAGCCCTAACTTTATGGACTTTATGAAGTTCGCGGCTAAAAAAGACGCAGGTATAGATCCCCAGAACATCCTTTTCCTGGAATCAGATAAAAGGGATTCAACTTTGAGGCAGTATGACGCTGCAGTTAAGAAGTTGGCATCTTTCCTGAAGGAATCGGATATCAAAATCATGACTATCAATTCAGCTATATCCTTTTTTAGGTCCTTGTTCGAAAAAGGATTAGCAGCTAGCACTATTACTACAAATAAATCAGCCTTGAAGAAGATCTTTCAAATGGGTTTTAACATAGACTTAACAGATTCCTATTTTTTGTCTATTCCCAAGGCTTGTGCTAGACTTAGGCCTTCTGTAAGGCCTACTTCTGTGTCATGGTTTTTGAATGATGTCCTTAAATTGGCCTCAGATACTGACAACTCAACTTGTCCGTTTATAATGCTTTTAAGAAAAACACTATTTTTGCTAAGCTTGGCTTCAGGAGCTAGAATTTCAGAACTGTCGGCTCTGTCCAGAGACTCCGGTCATGTAGAATTCCTCCCCTCAGGGGAAGTTCTACTTTCCCCGGATCGCAGCTTTTTAGCCAAAAATGAGGATCCTTTATTGAGGTGGGAACCTTGGAAAGTCATTCCTCTTCCTCAAGACCCTTCTCTTTGTCCAGTAATGACTTTACGAGCCTTTCTGTCTAGGACATCCTCCTCCTCTTCGGGTCCCCTCTTTAGGAGAGAAAAAGGTGGCGCCTTATCAATTAAAGGTATAAGACAGCAGATCCTCTACTTTATTAAACAAGCAAATCCTGAATCTTTCCCTAGAGCACATGATGTCAGGGCAGTAGCCACCTCAATTAGTTATTTCCAACACATGAATTTTGATGATTTAAAAAAGTATACTGGATAGAAGTCGCCGACAGTGTTTAAACGGCACTATTTAAAGTCCCTAGAATCTCTAAAATTTTCAGCAGTGGCAGCGGGAATCATAGTTTCCCCTGACTGCCCAGTAGTAGAGTTGAAGATCCAGATTTCCTTTCTGCCTGCCTCATTTAACATTTCGTCCACCCTACCATACTGCTCTACACTTTGCCTTTAGCCTTAGCTGCTCATATGCATAGCTTAGTGGGTGTCCCTTATTTTTCTGCTAGGGTCACCCACATATGTTTGTATATATAACCTTAACGAGTGTGGTTCCCTTATTTTTATGCTAGGGCCCCACACTCTAATCTCATGATGGTTTGTTAATATTATGTAATTTCAATAATTGTACATATGTGTTTTTTCTTAGTGTGTTACCTCATTATATTATTATATTTACACACACTACCATGTTTTGATATGTCCATACTCTTTACCATTTTGTATCATTTTCTATAACAATATTCACATGTTTGTATGGTTTTATCTCATATTTAGAGATTAGCTGAGTATGTTTCTTCATTGAAATTACCATTTATATCCATGTCATTTTACTTAATAATTATAGTATTGTAGTATTGATTTAATTTTATTGAGACCCTCTTATATTTCTCCAATCTTGTGCTATTTCTCTGGTACTATTTCACACGGCGACACGAACTGGGCCCAGAAAAGGGATTTTGACGTAAGGAAAAATCTATTTCTGGGCGATTGGTTCGTGTCGCCCTGTGAAATCCCACCACTGCCCTGCCCTGCCGCCCAAGATTGCCTGCTAACTTCAGGATGGCCACCAGAGGCGTGGTGGTCGGCGTGGCGTGGGTTGTAGTAGTAGTACTGGCCGCCTCTTCCTGTGGGTTGGCTCTCTCATTGTGGGTTTTTGATATAGGAGAATTCTAAATGGCAAGAAGTTCGTGGTAGTGGTCTCACTCGCCCCTGTTACCATACCGACACCCTTCTTTTATTTTGGTGAGCGAGTCAGTTGTACTGACATCTTTGTTTTATTTTCCTCTGGTATTTGTTAGCTAATTTACCTTAGAAATAATGAACTAAAGGATTATTTCACAGGGCGACACGAACCAATCGCCCAGAAATAGATTTTTCCTTACGCCAAAATCCCTTTTTTGGGGCCAAGGAATCCAGTGTTACTAGAAATGCTCATGAATAAGTGGGCGGCCATCTTTACATAAAAAAAAAAACTTTCATCACATCTGGTAGAGATTAGAGATACCAAAACAGTTAAGGATATTTTAGATATATTTCCATGGTTAAGAAATCTAGTGGTGGCACAAAATACTAGAAAATATGTGGCTGGCATATTAAAATAAAAATATCCACAAACCAAATGGAAGATGCAGGGACATCAGCCTATATCTATTGCTGGTGCCTATAGTACGCTATACTACAAACAGTTCCAGTTCTAGTGAAACCAAGTACAGCATAAGTCTTTGATGTTCTGTGCCCCAAAAATTAACTCAATAATATTAATGCAGTTCTTGGTAGTTAAATATAAAGAATAAATGTATATTTAAGGTGCAACCATATCATATAACGTATGCATCAATTGAAGTATAACAGAGACTGGATAACAAATTATATGAAGATATGTTGGTAAACTAAAATTGATGTTGATTAAAATTGGTTGAACAAGTTTGGATATTAGTAACAAATATGCGGGAGTCATCTGATATACAAATGGAATCCCAAACAAGGACGATGAATTACTTATTTACTACACACTTTCATATGATTGTTCTAATCTTTGTTACATTCTCCATCACATGCACAAAGTGAAGTACATGAAAGCTCAGATTTCTTATACTTGCATTGTCCAGTGCAGCCTTTTTTTTTTTTTTTTTTTTTACATCCACATTCGATTAGCTCATGACAGGTTTTTGCAGCATCAGGGAGAGTTGTCCATAGCGGTTTCAATTGGTCAGCAGTTGTTACGCTAGGCTGTACATGTAATGTCTGACCCCAGCACAATATTCCTTGGTACACTGCATGCCTAACATTTGCACCAAAGCATGACATATAGGTGGGATCAAATCAAGAGCTCTGCCTTTCTGTGCAAACAGTTTCTTTCATACATTGTTAATATTATCCTCAGCACTAGTGTGATCATATAACAAAATTACAAACCTTTCGATTACGTTCATACAAGCCTCTATTATCACTGAATTTTTATGACATAGTTGGGAGTTGGCATCTGTGAGCTCTTCAAATGATTCCCATAAAGTCATTTTACCACACCCATTAAATGCTGACACAGTATCACATCCCTTTATTACTTGAAATATAGGAAGGATCTGAGTCCTGTCCAATCCAAGACTATTGGTTATGTCATGTGCAGGGATGAATCGCATGATCTTTCCAGTTCCAAATTGTATCCACATCTGAACAGAAAGTTTCTGGAAAGCAGTCACTGCAAGCATCTCAACATCTGTATCCACAGTTCGGGTAAGAATTCTACCATGGCCTCATTGTACTGCATCAGCAGCTTGTAGGAATATATAACTATCGGCCTCTTCTTGGGTGCAAGGGGACAAGTGATTTCAAATTTGTATGTGGTGGAGGTGTAAGAACAACCTTTTCAAATGTAACTGTTATCTCCATGCTCTGGTCATCAAATGATTCAACTATCTCCTTGGAAAGAAAGTTGAAAAGTTCGATTTGGTTTTTGTTTACGCTTAAGAAAATTCTGCCATTATCCAGAGTTACCCACTTGGCGACGTACACCTTTACCACGGTTTTGTTGAGTCATGTTTTTCAGACTTTTGGGCAGGTAAAAATCCCAGACAAGGTCAATCTGTGTTGCAGATTTGTACAGTGAAAACACATATGGAATAAATAGTTCCTTGGCACATTGTTCGAAGGTTTTAACGTGTCAGCCGACTTCAGCATCTGAACAATTGCTGCTCCATCAAGTGTTACACATGTGACCTCAGGACATTGATAATTTGCTGGTTTAATTTCCTCAAGACAGTCAAAAAGATCATTCTTTGCCCCTTGTCCAAGCTTCCTTGCCTTGGACAAAGATGGAGGAGGGGGGGTTCATTTTCATGACAGGAAAAGTCATCCACATTCCCCTCACTTGTTTGACATGCAATGTAGACGTGGGAAAACAGATGTACATCATTCTTTAGTAAAGATATGTACTACCAGTTGCTTGTTTGTTAGCTGATTGCTTAATGTTGAACTGCTAAACAGATGCAACCTGATGTCAGTCAATGGCTTCTGGCAATCTAAGTCTTTTTTTATTAATGGTTCTAAACCTTCCCTTCCAATTTTCATTACATTTTGCACACTATGAGTGACTGATACACCAGCAATGTCCTTTGTGTCAAGAACCAGATCAGATGTTTCTTATAGAAATGGGTTGCCTAACTCCTCAATAGCTGACAGAAGATGTCTGACGTTTTCCTCGAATGTCTTTTGTGTAGATTTATTTTGATCATGGTGCAATGATTTAGTTTTGCTGTCATGCTGCTCATGAGCCTTCTCAAACTCGTCTATAGCCCTGAAAATCTCTGGACCTGTGACCATCCATCTCTGCAAAGCATGGGGATTGTCAAATAGCTCCACAGCTCCCCCATCTCCCTTTATCCAATCATTATTATGTTCATGTGCCTGATCTGTAGCAATGGAGGAAAATTTAGGCTCTGTCTTTTGTATTGTGAACAGGCCAAGTTGGAACTCTTCCAAAACCTTAGGGGGCATCTTGTGTAAATTCAGCATATCCCACAAATGGATTGGGAGCCACCTTGCATAGTGTGTGTGTGTGTGTGATCAAGAGCAAAGAACCACGGAAGAAGTCCCCACAGAGCATATAATTACATTTCGAAGTCGGCCTCCCTCAGTCTACGCACAAAAGTCATGATACTGTTCTCTAATTCCATTTTAAGGCTCTAATACTGGAATTGAGGGTGTTGCTTTGTCATTTTTTCACACCACTCTGTAAATGTTAAAATCTCGTTCTCAACCTCTTATACATCGTCATTGCATGCCTGATGTTGAAGTATGTACAGGACTGCAGCTGTCACCTGATGTGCATAACATGTACAGGCAACATGCAGCTCACAGAAAGGAATCTGCAGCTCCTGCAGAAGCAATATTGGCTTGCATTAATGCCTCTACCCAGCCACTTCCAGATAACCAGTCTACTACCGTCTTCAGTGCACCTATCTCAACAGGCAGCCCTCCAAACAAAAGTACATATTTTTTCTCACCATATTTCTCTAGCCATTTCCACTGAATCCCTTTTGCAATGGCAAATAAAGGCTGATCAAGGGCTATGCCAGGTGTTTAACCAGGATTGAGGTGTTGCACAGCTTTACTAGTGACATCCATGGAGTGTTTTGTCATGGCCACAGTGTACACTTTTGTGGAAGAATGGCATCAGAGCTGTTACAGACGCTGGTTGAGTAGATTGAGGTAACTGGTTAGCATGGTAAGCTGCCAAGAAAGGTTCTTTAGGCAGGAAGTTTCAGAATTGTTTTCAGTATGCTTTCTTACATTCTAAAGCCATTCGTTTTCATTGTTGTTGGGCTTCATCCCTTGTGCAAGTGACTTTAGGCCCACATTTGGAACTGCTGATCCTTTTACACTTTCATGAATACTTGGTACAGTTGTGTGGTGGTAGCGCAACAAAGGGCCAAGTTACTTCATGACAACAGGATGCTGAAACAGTGATATGCCAGTTCCATGAAAGTGTTTGAACCATTGTCGAGCTTTTATTGACATCAATGTTGTCAACAGCTGCTGTAGTGAAGATGTTATGCTTTAGTTTTGGTGGACACACGACCTGCTCCAATTTGTACAGCTTGCATACACTATTTCCCATATCAGTAGAACTTTGGAAAACTCTATCATATGAAATATTGACA
>NC_061093.1:1654560-1689560 GCF_015104395.2 Macrobrachium nipponense | reverse complement strand
AATTGGAAGATGTGCATGAGGAAGGCTCATACTATAACTCACCACAGCCAACTAGGATTTCTTTGTACAGTCGTTAATCTCCTTATAGGAGTTACATGAATTACTGTAACCATTCATGGATCAGTTCATTAACTTGCTTGTGATTGATCACCAGACAGATTCCTCTTGTCCCTGGTCACTTGATTGGTTTTTTCAAGGAATGATGGCAAAGGTATCTGTCCCAGGACATAGGGGTGGGTTATCCATGAGTTTACTCATGGCTGATTCCTAGTGCACAAGTTTGCATGTGCCTGATCATTTGTTTGGTATTTTGAGGGATGATGAATGATCCAGGCATCTACTGCAGAAGTTGATGACTCTAATGGAGTGATTTCATGCCCATTCATCCTTTCCTGCCACCTCCTTTGTATGGCTGTAATGGTATAGGTGTATTACTTAGTCATATCTGTTTGTTGGCATACTTGCATGGATCTTTTATGGAAAGGAGGACCAACCCTAACTCTTCCTGTGTGTGTGTGTGTGCATTTATGTATTTGGAAACAAGAAGGGAAGAGTGAATTTCTCTAGACTACTGGCTGTGCTGGTGTTTTAGGATGTGTCCAGTCCATCTTGTATTGTGCCCATGACCATCACTATCATGACCATACTCTGTGCTTGGTACTGGCTTGGTGCCACATTGTAATATGCACAGCTTGGACATATGCTTTGCCTTGGATCCAAGTCAAAGGATGCGCAGCCTAGGGTCGACCCAGCCCATACACCTCTTGGTATTGCTCCACACAGGACAGACAAAGAGTTCACGCTCTTGCTTGTGTAGATCTAATAATGGAGCTAGCCTAGCTGCTTGTGCTTCTTTTATAGATCATGGGATCAGGAGGAGATCATGCTTGGTCCCCTTTGACACCATCTGATTATGACTTTGTCTTGATCTTGAAAGACACTCATTGTCATTGTTCCCTGAGCAGGAGTAACATTGGTCTTCATCCTCTCTCATTGCTGTGGAAGGCACCTTCTGCAAAGCCATGAATTTCATTCAATCTTTGTAAGGTTCAGGGGAAAATGATCAGAGGTATCACCACCCTTGGTCTGTGGATCAGGAAACTTCCTTTTTTCCCCCTTGAGCATCTGTACTCTTGCTACTGCATGCTCTGCCATTGCCAAAAATCCTTTATTAAACATGCAAGGGTTTCTTTTACTGGTTGCTTGAACCTACTCCTAGCTGTTCAGTACTGCCCTGTCTATCAAGGGGACTCTACCCTACTTTGGCTTATCACACTGAGTAAGGCTTTTGTTTTTTAATTGGTCCCTGGTAATGCCAACTTCTCTTGAGATGGAAAGTGTCCATGTCCCTTGTGACTACTAGAACACTTCACACAATTTTTCTTACACTTTTGAGTGTTTTCTCCTATACTATTAATTTCCTTGTGAAGAGGCTTACATCATCAAGACCTGAGATCTCTCTCCTCATCCTACCAAGACAAGATTTATGAAGTCATTGGTAGTGGGAAACATGCTCCCTTCTTTCTCTTTGCTTGACGGATTCTTTCAGGATTGAATTACCCCTGAAGTCCTCCTTATACCCTTTCAAGGGTAGAGAGCATTTCACATAACTCTGTATGGTTGCCATATTTATGAGTCAGGGTATCCTTTCCCCATGAGGATTCAAGATAAATCCTCAGTGTACTGCAAGTCTTAGTTTAGATGTGTGTTGGGTAGGAAACAGGAGAGCATTGATAAGAACTGAGCATGGAAAGATTTTTGCAAGCATACTCCTTCAGGTTTGATTTAAAGAGGAATCTTATTATACAAAACTTTTTACCTTCTTTTTCCCATACCGCTTCACAGTCAGTGGAGATGAGTCAGCACAACTTTTGGATGGATTATGGTATGGTCTCTAGAAGGTGAAAGTCCACTCTCTCTTTTGAACTCCCTTCCCAGAGCCACCCCTCACTCTCACATTAAGATATTTCTTTAAATACAAGGGCAGAGGTAGTGCTCCAAGTTCACTACTATCAATTTGTTTGAATGATACTCATTCCCTGTTGCTCATTGGAAGAAGTACTTATTTCTTACCCTTCTCAACACTGATAGCCTCAACCATTTTCCTGCAAAAGTAGACTTGGAGCAATCTTGGTTATCCTGCATCAGGGAGGAATTGTGCCAAGGATTTTTAGTATTATATGCATATTATTTGGAATGCACCTTTGGAGGCAGATAAGTTTGGGAAGGGGAGTGGAGAATGACAATCTGACATGTGGTGAAAGGCGAATGAGCCAAAAATAAAAAAGGTTGAGAAATGCTGTAATCTAGAGGAACCATCAGTTGTGTATGTGGCTCCTGCCTACCGTTCAGGTTAATTCTCTTCCAGACACTTGCAGGTAGGAGGGGGAACATCTCTTTGTAGTACTACAAACATTGAATTCTATACAAGATATCTTTGATTTTGATTACCCTCTTGGCTACTCCAACATGACTTCAGTTTGAGAGTCTGTCATGGTTCCTTCAGGCCTTTTCTTGGTGGGTGGTGGCTACCATCCCTTACTTCCTCCTCATGGGTAGGATTCAGTTATCACTCCATTGCATTCTTTGAGGAACTGGTCATGAAACAACCAGAACTTTTATTATTACAGATTTGCAGACTCACATATTTACAGATTTCTCTATGGACCATATCTACCCATTATTTGCACGAAATTTGTATATTCTTGGTATTTTTATATTTTATATGAGAAATATCCACAAATTACTGTATTTTTATATAAATTTCATGATTAAATGTACTTTTTGTGATTAAAGTATTAAAAAAGCCAAGTATAAGCAATTTTAGTGTGTATTTCTTGAGTTTGAACCAAAAAATGGCAGTTTTAAGTGTTTTAATAGGGGTTCAAAGTATTTGTAGATTCTAGCTGTTTTTATTGGGCTTTGGAATGCATCCCCTTTGAAGTGCTGGTCACCCGGAAGGAAAGCTAGGCACCTCCCTTTCTTACCTTGGGTCCTTGAGCAGTCTTTCAATTTTCATTAGTGAGGGAAGGACCTGGTTTCCACATGTGTTTAGGTCACAAGGTTTGGAATTGCAAATAACAGTTCAGGTAGAATTGCAATTAGTTTTAAGGAAGATCCCAGCCATGCTAGATGTCAATACGTATTAGTGTTTCTAAGACATGTGTTGGAGAAAAGATATACGTATTGGACATTGCATCTTTTTCGAACTGCTTATGCTGGCCTAGCAGATGCAGGTGACCTATACAACTAGGAATTTATCAGAAGACTCAATCAAACAGTGTGTTCTCTCAGTCCTGTCTTTATCTAGTAGGGAAAGCAGGTGGAGAATGTCAGTCACTCATCCCAAAATGGCAATATGTACTGCTGTTTATTCGCCTGGATACCCTGTTCCAACATAAGAATAACAGGTTCTCCCCGAGCCTTTTTTTTTAGGCCACCGCTAAATTTTAGGTATACCTGTGCATGTCTGCCAACAGCTGGCAGGTACTGGCCAACCTGAATGTTAGTGTGAACAACCTGAACATTTTTTTCTGCCTGTGCAGGCAGCCTGAGCAAATAGTTTTCTTAATTGATATACCCACATTGAAACAACTTGCACAAAGGTGCCTGAGCGTTACTGTGGGAGGTCATCATTTTTGCTCAGTTCTCTTCCCATCTTGGGGGGGCAAATAGACTCTAGTTAGAAGCAGGTAGTGCCCAGCTTTATTGAGTTTAAAATGTTTACACCTAAATTAATGATGTATTGGATTTACCTATTTTTTGTTTAATGAATGTGGATGTCATAGTAATATACATTTATGTATATTTTTTGCAATTTTTCCAAGGGAAAAATAGTTGTGTATAATGAAGAATGGATGTGGTAGCATCATTCCTGAATGTCTTGAAGATTTCACTGAAATCTTTAAGAATGAGTCTTGTCTTGGGCAAGTAAACTCCAAAGACTATCAAAACAGATAAAAAATAAAGGTTGCATATTTTAGTTTATTCAAAAAAGTAAAGGAGAGTGACTCTGTTGTTGACAAAGACAGTTTCCTTGTTTGTCCTTGTATGTTTTTTCAGGGCAAGTAAAATCCAAAGGCTATCAAAACAGATTAAAAAATGAGGGCTGCATATTAGAGTTTATTCAAATCACTAAAGGAGAGTGACTCTGTTGTTGCCAGAGACAGTGTTCTTGTATGCCCATGTGTATTTTTTCATGGCTATAAACCATATATGCATTTCAGTTTTTAAATGAGAATAAATATTGAATTTAACAAAGTAAAATGAAACAAGAATAGGTCCAATTGCATCTGTTCATGATATGTGTCATGTATGTAATGCAAGCAAAATGATACTCAATAAACTAATGAAACAAATATAGCAATAGCAGTCTTTGTTAACATCATATCTCAAAAAGATTAACAGCCACTCCTTCACGGGATGTCATTTTTAGACGTCTCTTATTTTTTGTTGCAATCAACAAACCAATAGTTGCCAGCATATGTTGATGCCATGCCTCGCAGTTATACCTGAATGTTATTGGCAGTCTTTAGAGGATGGTTCAGCTTTGTGAAGCATACTCTGGCAAAGGGCCCAATATGTCTGTGTAGTAGGGTACAGAACTCAGATTTCCCCTGCTAGATATACTTGACTTAGCAGCTAGTATTTTTGGGTGGTGAAAGATCTTTTCTTGAATTTCTCACTTTTGGTACAATCTGTTTACGACATTGCAGATTTATAACATTAGGTGCTGAATCCTCCAGAACAGTGTTTTATTAGACAAAACCTCCCACTCAAAGCATGAGTCTCTGTATGAAGTTAAAGATAGTTTGCAATACTGCACCGCTCATCTACCTGCCACCATTCAATTCCATTAATTAATGCCAAACTTCAGTGACTGAACCAGCTGTTGCTGAATATTATTCATACAAAAGACTTCAATTCTGTATATGAGGGAAAAGTGCTAATTATCATGAATTTTTGCTAAAATAAGTAATCATCAAATAAATTTTTGTGAATTATGCACTAGTACTGTTTTTGATGAAATTTGATATTTCATTGTCATTCTGTAGCTCTTCATGAAATAAAGCTGTTATCATTATCAAAGAGAGATTCTGATGAAACAAATAAAAACATTATAAACTGTACAAAAGTGTTTTGTTTTCCTTTTTTCATAAATTCAGGTGAGTATCGAAATGGCATACGTACATACATTATATAACTGCTTAGTAGATATGTTGTTATTGGTACTCTTTAAATAAATGCCAGACATTACTGCAAAATTAAGAGTATTCATTATTTTATAGGTTGAATAATGACTGATATAATTTATAAATTAAACTTTAATTTTCAGTATCACCATGTACACATATAATACTAAGGTTGAATTAATTACAAACTGATTTGTCACCAGTCTGTCTGAAAATATGATGTATGTTGCCAGGCCAGCATATATTGATGCCATGACTGTGCAGTTATATACCTGAATGTTATTGGCAGCCTTTAGAGGATGGTTCTGCTTTGTGGAGAACACTGTTGGCAAAAGGACAGATCCACCTTTTAGTGACAAACCCTCCACCATGTCAGGTTATAGGAGGAAGACGAAGAAGTGCAGCTAGGCGATCTGAATGTCGTTTGTTTAGTTATTCTATGCAAATGTAAACCTGGTAATAATCAGGCTAAGGAGAGGGGAAGGGAGGAATTTACACTTCTGAAATATTGTTATATTGTATTAAATATTTGAGAAAATATCAATGAATATTGTATACTAACAAAGGAGTCATTTTAGACAAACTTTCTTGATTTCGTAACAACCATGTAACGATGTCTTATAATACCCTCCAAAGTGAAGATACGAGAAAATGTCAGAATTGAAGTAAATCATTCTATTGTCATAAAGGAATTAATAAAAATGCATTCTTAAACTAGTCCCGATTTGATGTCACCGAGTTGACCAACAGGGAAGCACACCCCAGTAATTCATTCCTTCCCAGAGTACAGACCCAACAGGTGGGTGTGAGTAGTTCTCCTCTGATAGCCAGGGTTTCATTGTGTAACTATGTTCAACATGTGTTAATTTTATCCATTTGCATCTGTGTCAATACAGGCAGTCCCCAGCTTACGACGTTCCGAGGTTACAACGTTTTTCAATTATATTTATCAGATTATTTCCAGGTTTGTGACGCATGTTCCAGGGTTACGGCACCTACAACGCTGATCTGGCAGATATATGACTCCAAAAATACAAAATAATCAATATTTGAAGGTTTTTTGATGAAAAATGCAATAAGAATGCAGTTTACATAGTTTTTAATGCACCCAAAGCATTAAAAGTAAGGTTTTATTAGGATTTTTGACGATGTTCTGGCTTACGACGATTTTCGGCTTACAACATGTCTCAAGAACGGAACCCCTGTCATAACCTGGGGATTGCCTGTATTGGGTTCATTAACTTGTTTTTAGCGCCATACTACAAATTACTGTCTAGGGATAAGTATTTGATTGAGTTTTGTTTAATTTTGTAATGGGTTTGCTTAAAATGTCTATTTTAGATACTTGTACAAATTCCTTGCGGCAACAAGCACGTGGCACTCCACATTCTTAATTTAGTGTAAAGTCGTGAGTTTAGTAGTGAAACCTCAAAAGTTCATCGTTTATATCCAACCCCAAACCTGTGATTTAGAGTTTAGCCATCAAGGTCTTGCCATTGGCTCATAACATCTGAGCCTAGAACATTAACAAGTCTGAAAAATTGCGATATTTGGTCCTTCAAACCTGATGGTAAGAACACTACTGCATAGGAGGCATTGGAAAAGCAATAATTAACAGAGGAAAATGCACTCACCAATCGGGAAAGGTAACCTAAGTTGTTCAATCTTAAAGTTCAGAACTCCCTTCTTCATAACGTAATTCTAGTCTTTTGAAATTAATCCCTTGTCCTTAACGTAAATCTGTAATCATGGCTGCTGCCAATATTGTAATGACTGATGCAACTATGGGTCACTTGACTGACCTGCTAGGTGAAGCTTAATGCAAGCTTATTGAAATGCTGGTCATGGCCATCTACCAAAATTAGTTCTGATGAGAAGCAGCTCTGTTTGTTGTATTTATCGAACACAGTTAAGCTGGTAACCGATGTAGAGGTTAAGCTACGACAGTTGCTCAGTGAGGCTACTAGAGCCTTATCTTTGTTTCTGAGTAGAATCAACACATTAAACATGCACAAGAGACAGGTACATTTGTCTAAGTTGAAACCATCACCTCTTCCTGTGTTTGAGGGGTAGGTGAGTTAGTATACAGCCTTTAAGGAACTCTTTGAAATTCATGTAAATAGACATTCTGACTTGGACGAGATCATCAAGTTTACAATTAAGATTGTTAGGTGCTCTGGGAAAGGATCCACTCGGTGTCATCAAGGCTCTCCGTGTAACCACAGCTGACTATAGGTTAGCATTAGACTTGCTCAGTAAACATTATGGAAATGAACACCAGACGTTGGTGATTCTGCTATGGCGGCTTGCCAATGTTTTTACACCTTCTATGACTCACGCAGAATTAAAAAGGTTCAGTTTCGAACTAACTGTTCTTACTGAACGAATTAAGAGGTTAATTAAGGCCGACATAGGCAAAGGTTTGATCATGAGTTTGATTAACCAGAAATTATCAGAAGGAAAGGTGTACAGAAAGATCATGAACACTTGCATAAGTGAGATTTCGATTTAGAGTTCTTTGAAGCAGTAGATGTCCTGATCCATATGCTAGAAAATGGCGCGTTGCAAAAAGGCGAGCCTTAAGTAGCTGAGAGTAAAGTGAGTACAAAACCAAGTACACTGGGAAAATGCTGTCCTTTCTGTAATGGCACAGACTCCACAAACAAGTGCGACAAATCTCTAGACAGTAGACATCATGGATAAACGTCAATTGATTAGTTCCCGCAGATGTTTTGATTGTTTCAATGTGGTGGGACACCGTAGCGAACAGTGCCACAGTAAAGTGAACTGTAAATTCTGCAGTGCAGTTTGATTGGTGATTATTGCCACCCACCAAAATCTTCACACTTTGCATTTACCAACAGTAATGTTAGTCCTAACTCGAGTCGTGGTCATGTCACTTCACGCCCGGTAAAGAATGTAAATGCTCAAGTAAATAAAAGACCCGATTGATTGATTGTGTTTATTAAAACTGGCATTACAACATCTAGGTTATTGACACACAGTAGTCAACAAAGATGAATATAGAAACGCCAAACTGTGTAAATGCTAAAACAACCAAAGGAAACCTTCATTTGACTTCACATGTTCCTTGTTACCTACAGCGACCGCGAACTTACGCATCCATAACGGAAGCAACAAAATTAGATTGTTCCTCGATACCAGGAGTCAATGTAGTTTCACTTTGGCACCTCTCGCTAAAAAATTAGATCTCCCCGTAGTGATACTAGATTATCTTCCTTTGATAGGACGATGTCTAGTATGTTGCTTCCTCTAGTGGGTTTGTAAACCCATTGGTGGAGGAATTAAATTTTTAGAAATTCTTAAAGTCTCTTTCCTTCTACATTTGATGTGGAAGTCATCGTGTCCTAATGTACTGCAGCATTGAAATCTCCCATTATTATGCAGTTTGTCGTTCATCTCTTGTCCTAGTAGCGCGTACAGCTCGTCATCAGATATTTGTGATTGGTGGGGAGGTCTGTACATTAGTATTAGAGTTATCTTCCTCCCTAGGCTGTTTATATTGTTGTCAATCACTTTTTGCATGGTTGTAATTTTATACTATTGGACTGAGGTGGTCCCTAACATATAAAATAATGCCTCCACCTTTTTTATTTAGTATCTTTTTTGAACAATTTATATCCAGCTATCTAGTACTCTCCTACGAAGTCTTTTGTTGCCTCTTTTATCCATGTTTCTGTGATACCTATTATGTCTAATTCCTCACTTGCTACCAATGCTTTGAAGAAATCTACTTTGTTCCGAAGTGATTGTGCATTAAACTGCGCCACTCTGAGGGACTTTTCTATCTTCTCTTTTGTCCTCAGTGGCTTTACTGTCACTGTTGCCTGCTGTGCTACTACTACTAACCGGCTTCTGGGAGCTTTCTGATTTATCACCTTGAAAGCTCATTTCATTGAGATGTTTCAAGAGGTTTTTGTTGAGAAGATTTCCTATTAGTTTTGCTTCTTCCAAATTCAAGTGAGTTCCATCTCTTTTATATAGTTTTTTTTATTCCATATAAATCAGTCCCAAAAATTTACGAACCTAACACCTTTTTCTTGGCATATTCTGTCGTTGATATCAATTGCCTCGCTAAGGGAATAATGGCTTACATTGGTTCTGGGCAAAAGTCCCATAAGAATGTCGTAATCAGTTTTTTCTCAGATATTCTCTACAATTTTAGTCAGGTTGGCTACAGGACCTTCTGTCTGGCCAGTTCCTCTGTCTTTTAGAAACAAGTCATTTCTTCCTCCCTGCATTATGAATGCACTTTTTCTATTATTTACCTTGATTTCTTTTTACTGCCTTGGCTATCTTCTTAACCCTTGCACCCAGGTAAGAATTAACTTTTTTGTTACTTCTGTTTTTGGCCACAAAATTTAAGCCCTGATCTTTTACTAACGAGTCTCCTATTGAGATCTTTTCCTCTTATGCTTCTGAGAACACAGCAAATCTATTCGTTGTATTGATTCCTTTTGGAGGACAATTGTGTTTTACTGGCTGCTATCACTCTTCTACCAACAGCTCTCTTTAATTCATCATTTTTATTATTGTAAGCTTCTTTCTTTGTAACTAGTCTAGTGCTTGTTTCTGTTTCATTTCTAGTTCTGGTCTTCAGCAATTGTTATCTCATCTCCACCATACTCTCTCCATTTTCTACTATGTCGTTTAATTCCTGGTTTTGTTTCTTAAGGTTTGTAACTTTCCTTCGTAGGTCTCCAATTTCCTTTTCCATCCTGTCTTCTCTTCTCTTGCCTTCAAGTTTGTCCTTTGTCAACTCCCCAGTTTAGCTATCTCCTGCTCTTGTTGACAAGAGAGACAAACACTGAGACTACCTACCTTTGATGTGCATACGTCTTTGTAGTCTGTGTACCACTTGTTAACACTGCATTTTACACGTGTGTTTTAATTCTAACTTTTCTTGAGTCATTTTTGTTTGTCTTGGTTTTAATATTTCTACCTGTGCTTTTAATTCAGTATTCTTTCTATTGTGACCAGTTGAAAAGGAAAAAGGGGTGATGGTTGAGTACACCACAGTCGCCGCATCCGGTTATCCATGGACAGTTTTCCATAGTTCGTTGCCAGGATACCTTTTATTGCTGCCACACTAACATACGGTCTCCCTGTTGTTAGAAGATCCCAAACGTATCGCAGCTCCCAACTAAGCAAATTATTTTTCGCCAGGAGTGAAAAGCAGCATCCCTTAAATTACTAAACTTCCAACAGCCATGAACAGCCAGAATCTTATGACCTGAGTGCTTCTCCTACAACAATTAAAATCCCCAAGGAATGGCCACACCAGCAGGCCCCATGGGTAGGAAGTTCCACAATCAATGTTACAGAAGCTCGTCTGTGGTTTTTAGTTGGCTAGGACTCCAACAAGGCACAAAAGCTCTGCAAACTCAGAGCAGTTTAGCCTTCACTAACAGGGTAGTGGTTGCAGGGGTGGTCATTCATCACAAAGGAGTGAGCTTAATGGGGCACGATAGCAACACTCCATTACTGCATCCCCAGTTGCCCCAGGATCCCTCCAATCCTGGTCTTTGGAAACCTGCAAGCATCTACCCTACATTATTTAAAGAAGTTCCTTGAGGGAGCCGTCAGCTCCTTACTCTAATCTTATGTCTTAGTTTTATATATACAATTTTTTTTTATTTTTTTTATTTTTTAGCTTTCTATTTTATTTTTTTAAAGATGCCCAAGGAAGAAAGCCTCGCAACAAAAGATGAAATAAATCAGAGAAAGTGGGATGGCAAGGTGGTAGAAAGGCAGCTTGAACAGAAGTAAACTAGAAGGTTAGGACGCATCAAATGATAAAGACAAAATATGAATGACCTAGTGAAAGCTTGTTGCAATACTGGAAGGGAGGGTGCTATGTCATGCCAAGGAACCACACCGATCAAGAGCAGAGTTCGTTCGTTAGAGTCGAGAGTTCAGATCAGCAGAGCAGTCCGGTTGAGCTGAGCCGAGCCGAGTGAGTTGAGCAGATCACCACTACATAATTATGAGTGGTAATCATCACTGAAGAACTATCACCACTTCCCAATTACCTGTTCTCCTTTGAGGCCAAAGCTCAGAGAAGAACAAGAGGGATTCAGTGTTTGCTGTCCTGCGTGTTCGGACCCTAAGGTCCAATACCCGAGGATGGTACTTGACCATTGACCCAGAAGGCGTTGCATGCAGTTCTAAGCACTACATAACACCAAACCAGACTGAGGAACGGACTCATCTGTGCTGGTAAAGACTTGTCTCGCCATCCAAGCACTCGCAATAGTGAGCGCTTGGCGAGCTTTAGAATTCGTAAGAATTCTCACGCTCGGCGAGAAAAACCCGATTCTTGTATGGCAATAATCGGGCGAGCCTTTTCTCGCCCTGGTACTCAGCAATATGATGAAGGCGGGTACTCGGCGAGCACTAACAAAACCAAGGGATCCAGGCACTCGGTGAGACTTCCAATTATTGTAATAATCATCGGGAATACCCATTGCCCAAGAATTTGGAAATCTCAGAAAACCAAATCACTCTGCGAACACTAGAAATTCCAAGGAATTTAATGGCTTAGCGAGACTCGCAATTTTTGTCATAACAATTACCGGGAATGTATGTCTCGCCCGAGTGTTTGGAAATTACAGGAAAACCATAACACTGAGAATGCCAGAAATTCCAAGGAATTCAAGCATTCAACGAGATTCCCAGTTATCGTAGTAACAATTATCAGCAATTCTTGTCTCGCCCAAGTGTTTCCAGATCGTAAAAGATCAAAACACTTTGAGAATGCTAGAAATTCCAAAGAATTTTTTAAGCACTCGGCAAGACCCTCAAATTTCTTCAAACAATCATCAGGGTGGGGCCCCTCCTCAACTCCTTAAAAATAGAGGTGGAACGGGCATAAAAACCATTCCTAAATGTGATCATTTAATACTAGAATGAAAGTACAATTCAATAGAATATACAATAGAGGCTCCCAAAACGCAAGAACCCATAGGGGACTGATAATTGAAATCCGTCCAAAGGATAGAAAAATCCATGGAGACATAGTCTCCAGTTTTGACATAAGATCCTTCCTTTACGACATGGACGTACGTCCAGTAGGACTGTAAGGGCAACGATTTTTGCTCAAATGTGCATATATAGTTTTTTTGTTCGTGTTGTACCTCACATCATTATATTAAGCACTTTGCGGCTTTTCCACCAACATTTCATTCATGTATGTGAACCCAATGTAGCAAATATAATTCATATAAATTAGCATGTCAAGAAACACAAATCCAGGCTGGATCGTGTCATTTTTGTGTCCACACACCTGTTTATAACTTGAGCTTACCTGTAAATAAAGAGTCAGTACCCAGATACCTGTCGTACTCTCTAAACCTTCACACTGGTGACCCCGGATTTGATAGGTGACTCAAGCGGTTTTGGTTCGGCCATTAAGGGACTAACTACCACCGTTCACCTTCAGAGACATTTAGCGAACTTATTAGGTCTCTGAGAACTCCCTTCCGAGGATGACACTGACGCCTTTAGCGGATGAACTACGGCACACCTACCAAGAAGTGTTTAGGCGTTTGCTCGATTTACCCAGTTTTAGAAAGACTACAGTTTTTAAAATTATATAGTCTAGAAAGGAGAAGAGAATGCTACATGATAATTCAGGCATGGAAACAGATAGAAGGAATTGCCGAAAACATCATGGAGCTAAAAATATCAGAAAAGAGCAAGCAGACAGGACATTAATCCACTACGCACCAGCATGCCATGCTCCACAGCAACCAGTACCTTAGGGGCAGCCAACAACCCCCCTAACCCCGCCTTACCCCAGAGGGCAGACACATCTCCCTCTGTGAAGCTGCCACCATTTGCTGCTAAGAAGCCAGCCACTTGGTTCATGCATGCAGAAAGCCAGTTCCAGATGCGGGTGTTACTGATGAAGTCCTGAAGGCTGACTTTGTTGCATCAGCCATGACAGACGAAGCCTATGAGCAGATGTGCCCATGGATGATTGCGCAGCCAGACACAATACAATACACCCAGCTAAAGGCGAAGATGATCGACACCTTCTCCCTGCCCACCATCGACAGAGCCGCCTGAATTCTCGACCTGGTAATAAACCCCATTCGGGATAGACCTCATCCTCCTGCCAGAGTGGGACAACAACGGGCAACGAAAGGAAATTAGCCTGAAGCGGGAGATACTCCTCCGTCAGTTGGAACCAGAGGTAAGGAAGCAGATAACGGAGATCCACGTCCTATCCGACAAGAAATTGGTCACGAAGGCTTGCAGACTGGCCGAGTCTTCACGGGTAGCCACCTTTTCCACCCCATCAACGCCTTCGACCAACTGCCTGATAGAGGGCAACGCAGCAGAAGCAGAATTGGCAGAAATCGAACGCCGTACAGAAAGGATCCCTGACACAGCAGCGAGTGGAAACCCAGCATGGTGTTTCTACCCTAGAAAATTTGGCAAATACGCCAAACAGTGCCAAAAACCATGTTCATACAACCAGTCAAAAAACGGGGAAGGCACCCACCCCCATCATGACTTGGAGACCTTGTGGGAACTACCGTCGGTTGAAGTTAGTAACTACTCTAGATCATTAAACCCTGCCAAACATGCAGGACCTGACAAGGGCCCTTCATGGAGCAACATTATTTACAAAAATGGACCTTCTCAAGTCATATTTTCAGGTACCGGTCAACCCCGAAGGCGTCCCCAAGACAGCCATTATCATGCCGTTCAGGTCCTATGTTTCTGCTTATTCCACCTTTGGCCTGAGGAATGCCAGAGCCCCACCTTCCAGCGACTGATGGACAGCATACTAGAAGATCTAACCTTCTGCGTGTGCTACATGGACATCTTTATTTTTTCCAGGTCACCGCAAGAACATCTGTGACACATCCGAGCCGTTTTGCAGCACTTTCAGGAGAAGGGATTAGTTGTCCATTTCAACAAGCGTACCTTCGGTTCCGAGAAGGTGGACTTCCTGGGGCACGAAATCTCCGCAGAAGGCATCCGTCCCATGACATCAAACGTAGCTGCAGTAGAGAAATTCCTGATGCCAACCATGATGAAGGCACTGCAGGAGTTCATCGGGATGGTGAATTACTACCGCTGATTCATACCAGACATCGCCCGCACCATGTCCCCCTGCCGTAGGCCTTGAAGGGGAAACCGAAGAAGCTGGTGTGGGAGACAGCACAGCAACAAGCCTTCCTGCAGACGAAGACATCTCTTTGCAGGACAGCCACCTTGGCTCACCAAGACCCTGCAGCGCCCCTACAGCAACGTCGCCTGTGGAGCAGTCCTGGAGCAGGTGATTCACGGAGTCCCCCAACCACTCGCCTTCTTCAGCAGGAAGTTGCAACCTGCCGAGACCCGATACAGCACCTTTGACAGGAAATGACTAGCGGTCTATCAGGCTGTTCGGTATTTCCGTTACCTGCTGGAGGGGAACCCATTCACCATCAGAACGGACCACCAACCACTGATTCACGCCTTTACCAAAGTAGGAGATGCCTGGTCTGCCAGACAACAGCGCCATCTCGCAGCCATGGTGGAGTTTGGATGCACTATCCAGTATGTCCCTGGCAGGAGAAACTCTGTGGCCGATGCCCTTTCCATGTCGAAATCAGTTCAGTCCACCTCGGGATCAACTACAAAGACCTAGGCAGGGAACAAGCAGCCGACTCTGAGTTGCCAGCCTACCGAACGCAATCACCTCCCTCAAGTGGAAAGACGTGCCCTTCGGCCCGTCACCAACAACACTTCTCTGCGATATCAGCACAGGTTGCCCTCGCCTGCTAATCCCAGCATCCCGGAGAAAGAAGGTTTTCGAAATCATCCACACCTCTCGCATCCATTGGGCCGAACTACAACTCGACTCCTGATGGAGAAGTTCCTGTGGCATGGCATCCGACGGGATTCTCGGAAGTGGGCGAGACAATGCATTCCATGCCAGAAGAGCAAGATTGGCAGGCACACCGAGTCAGTAATCGGCAGTTTTCCCCAGCCCAAGCGGAGATTAGGCCATATCCACATAGACATTGTAGGGCCCCTTCCTCTGTCAGGAGGTCATAGATACCTCCTCTTAGTCATCGATCGGTCACACCAGATGGCCCGAAGCAACACCTATGACAGAGGCCACAACCCAGGCCTGTGTGGAAGCCCTTCTCTCCAGCTGGATCAGCCGTTTTGGAGTGCTGGACGACATCAAGACAGACCGAGGAGCCACTTTTCTGTCAGATCTGTGGGCCGCCCTGGCCCGCTTGATGGGGACGTCGCACTACAGAGCAACCGCCTACAACCCCGCAGCCAACAGTATAGTGGAGAAGTTCCATCACTCCCTCAAGGTCTCCCTGATGGCGAGTTGCTCTGGTGACAACTAGAAGATGCAGCTACCTTTGGTCCTCCTCGGCCTCCGCACCGCTCCAAGGGCCAACGGCAAAGCATCACCTGCAGAGAGAGTCTACGGGGAAACCTTGGTGGTTCCAGGAGAATTCTTCCCTTCACCAACCGATAATGAGGACATCTCGATCGCCAAGAATGTCTTTGTCTGCCATGACACTCACTGCCCGCCTCTGACGAGACCATACCGTGGCCCGTTCCAAGTTCTTCGCCGATCGGAATAGGCCTACCTCCTGTGTATCAATGGGTGAGAGGCTTGGGTCTCCGTCGACAGGTTAAAGCCAGCTTTCCTGACGGAGGAGGGCACCATTGAAGATGGACCCACCAGCCACCCTGGAATACCACCAGAACACCCTCCTTCCCCTTAAATCCCCAGACGTCACCAACGGTGCTGCAGCCGTCTGAAGACAGCAGTTGAACCCCCAAGGATTTGCTCCAGGGCGCAATCCTGCCGCTCGGCCCTCTGAGATCATGGAAGATGAGAGCCCCCCAAAGTAGTTTAATGTCATGAACGAGGGGGCAGCTCTGCCCTCCGATACGCTACACCGATTAATATTCAGTTTTCCTATGCTTATGTATCTTCCAATGTTCACTGCCATAACTATTATCTTTGGGGGGAGTATTTGGAAGGACAACGCTTCTTGCTCAAATGTATATATATTGTTTTCTAGTCCGCGTTGTACCTCACATCATTATATTAAACATTTTGCGGCCTTTCTGCCGATATATCATTCATATATGTGAACCCAATGTAGCAAATATAATTCATGTAAATTAGCATGTCAAGAAACAGAAATCTGGGTCGGATCGTGTCATTTTTGTGTCAGTGTCGGTAACTCAGCAAAGGGAAGTAATGGAAATAAAACTGAATAACACCATACAGATCGAATTGAACTACAATATTTTTTCTTATTAATCTTGAGAGAGTTTCCGTTAAGAAGATTAGATAGAGGTACTTAAAATGAACCATCGTCGATCCATGAGACCCAAGAGCTTCTCTTGAGGATTTGTTTGGAGCAGACGAATTTCTTATCAACTAAACACAATTCCTCTTCGTTTAATATATATGTATGAAAATATATTCATTCTGGGGTAGAGCGAATTAAATACGAAAGGATATTCGAAGTATAATTAATGCATATATATATGAATCACGGTGGTGTGATAAATAATATATATAAAATAATAATATATATATATAATATATATATATATGTATGTATAATATAAATATATATATAGTATAACATATATATATTAAATAATAAGTATATATATATATATTAATATATATCTATATATTATATACAGACTGTTGTACGAGGAAGCACATCCAGGTGGTCCCTAAACATTACTTATTACAACGTTCAAAAACACAAAGGTTCATTTATCAAGCTGTAAATAACAATTCTGAGTCCTTTTTTATTCACAGCTTGTTCTCAATTCAACATGCAGTCTTCCTCGACATCTCTTACCTTACTTGAACTGTTGCCAGTCATTTCTGGTTGTTCCTTCTGACTTCTATCCTTCCTTCTCTCTTGATGGTTGGTTCTGCTACAATTAGTTTTTATTTTTCATTTTGTTATCTTGTCGTTTATAATGTTTTATATTAACATTTTTGCGGCCTTTCTGCCGATATTTCATTCATATATGTGAACCCAATGTAGCAAATATAATTCATGTAGAAGCGAATAAATACGGAAAGGATATTCGAAGTATAAATTAAGCATATATATATGAATTCACGTGTCGTGATAAAATTAATTTATATAGAATATATATACTATTATAATATATATATATTAATATTATAGATATATATATATATATATATTTATACTATATATATATATATGTATGTATATATATATAATATATATATATAATAAATATATATATATTATTTTATATAATAATATTATAGCCAGACTGGTGTAGAGGAAGCACATCCCCAGGTGGTTCCTTTAAAATACATTTATTACAACGTTTCAAAACACAAAGGTTTCATTTCAAGCTGTAAAATACAATTCTGGAGTCCTTGGTTTAATTAAAACAGCTTGTTCCTCAATTCAACATGCAGTCTTCCTCGACATCTCTTTACCTTACTTGAACTGTTGCCAGTCATTTCTGGTTTGTTCCTTCTGACTTCTGTCCTTCCTTCTCTCTTGATGGTTGGTTCTGCTACAATTAGTTTTTATTTTTTCATTTTGTTATCTTGACGTTTATAATGTATTATGTGTTTTATTTGTAATTTAGCGCTTTTAATGTTAATTTTATTGTTTAATGTATTTACAGCTTGAAAATGAAACCTTTGTGTTTTGAAACGTTGTAATAAATGTATTTTAAGGACCACCTGGGATGTGCTTCCTCCTACAACATCTGCTATTTTCGAGTTACTAGTAACCGCCATACCTTAGAACGTTATATTATATATATATATATATATATATATATATATATATATATATATATATATATATATATGTTTGTTTGTGTGTGTGTGTGTGTATTTATTCAGTAATGCTGAGGTTGAAATTAAGATCTGGAGACTTAAATCTTTTAATTTTAGTGGAATGTGTTACGTGAACGCCTTATTATTATTATTATTATTATTATTATTATTATTATTATTATTATTATTATTATTATTATTATTATTATTTTGCTCTATCACAGTCCTCCAATTCGACTGGGTGGTATTTATAGTGTGGGGTTCCGGGTTGCATCCTGCCTCCTTAGGAGTCCATCACTTTTCTTACTATGTACGCCATTTCTAGGATCACACTCTTCTGCATGAGTCCTGGAGCTACTTCTGCCTCTAGTTTTTCTAGATTCCTTTTCAGGGATCTTGGGATCATGCCTAGTGCCCCTATGATTATGGGTACAATATCCACTGGCATATCCCATATCCTTCTTATTTCTATTTTCAGATCTTGATACTTATCCATTTTTTCCCTCTCTTTCTCTTCAGCTCTGGTATCCCATGGTATTGCGACATCAATGAGTGATACTTTCTTCTTGACTTTGTCAATCAACGTCACATCTGGTCTATTTGCATGTATCACCCTATCCGTTCTGATACCATAGTCCCAGAGGATCTTTACCTGATCGTTTTCTATCACTCCCTCTGGTTGGTGCTCGTACCACTTATTACTGCAAGGTAGCTGATGTTTCTTGCACAGGCTCCAGTGGAGGGCTTTTGCCACTGAATCATGCCTCTTTTTGTACTGGTTCTGTGCAAGTGCCGGGCATTCGCTTGCTATGTGGTTTATGGTTTCATTTTTCGTATTGCACTTCCTACATATGGGAGAGATGTTATTTCCGTCTATCGTTCTTTGAACATATCTGGTTCTTAGGGCCTGAACTTGTGCCGCTGTTATCATTCCTTCAGTTTCCTTCTTTAGCTCTCCCCTCTGTAGCCATTGCCATGTGGCATCGCTGGCTAGTTCTTTAGTCTGTCTCATGTATTGTCCGTGCATTGGTTTGTTGTGCCAGTCCTCTGTTCTGTTTGTCATTCTCCTGTCTCTGTATATTTCTGGGTCTTCGTCTACTTTTATTAGTCCTTCTTCCCATGCACTCTTTAGCCACTCATCTTCACTGGTTTTCAGATATTGCCCCAGTGCTCTGTTCTCGATGCTGACGCAGTCCTCTATACTTAGTAGTCCTCTCCCTCCTTCCTTTCGTGTTATGTATAGTCTGTCCGTATTTGCTCTTAGGTGTAGTGCTTTGTGTATTGTCATATGTTTCCTGGTCTTCTGATCTATGCTGCGGAGTTCTGCCTTCGTCCATTCCACTATTCCTGCGCTGCACCAGTTTCAAATGGGGGGCACGTGCCCCCTGTGCCCCCCCTCCCCCCGCAGTTATGCCTATGTGGAGGAAGAATAAAAAAATAAACCTCATTATTTAAATAATGAGTGATTGACATAACACGATGAGGTAGTACATCACATTACTCTTAAACAAAGCAGTAAATAAATAATAAATAAATGAATAGATAAATACAAAAATAAGATTATATACAAATAACTAAAATTAAATGAAAATAAAAAATGGAATAAATAAATAAAACAATAAAAATAAACAAGTAAATAAATGAATAAATAAATAAATATAAAGAAATATAAATAAATAAAATGAATAAATAAAAAAATAAATGGAAAATAAATAAATAAATAAATAAAATAAAATAAATATAAAATAAATAAATAAATAGAAAAAAATAAATGAAAATAATAAAATAAATCAATAAAAATAAATGAATAAAAAAAAAGTAAATCACTAAAAATAAATCAATAAAATAAAGAAATGAAATAGATAAATAAATAAAACAATAAAAATAAATAAATAAAGATAATTAAATGAAAATGAATAATTAATAAATAAACAAATAAATAATAAATAAATAAAATGAAATTAAATAAGTAAATAAGCAAAAATAAATAAATTAATATATAAATAAATAAAAAAATGAATAAAATAAATAAATAAAAAATAAAATAAATAAATAATAATAAAAATAAATAAATCAAGTACTATATAAATAAATAAATATAAAAATAAATATATAAATAAATAAATAAATAAATAAATAAATAATAAATAAATGAATAGATAAATACAAAAATAAGATTAAATAAAAATAAACAAAAAATAATAAATAAAAAATAAATAAATAGATACATAAAGTAAATAAATATATAAATAAAATAAATAAAAATTGATAGATAAAAATAAATAAAAAATAAATAAATATAAATAAAAATAAATAAAATACAAATAAATCAATCAATAGAAATAAAAAATAAATAAATAAAAATAAAAAAAATGGAATAAATAAATAAATAAAACAATAAAATAAGCAAGTAAATAAATGAATAAATAAATGATTATAAAGAAATACAAATAAATAAATAAAAAAAATGAAATAATAAAAGAAATAAATAGAAAATAAATAAATAAATGAAAATAGATATATAAAAAAATAAATAAATAGAAAAAATAAATGAAAATAAGAAAATAAACAAATGAAAATTAATAAATAGAAATATAAAAAGAAATAAATAAAAGTAAAATAAAAATAAATAATAATAAATATAAATAAATAAATGAAATAAATAAAAATAAATCTATAAAAATAAATAAAAAGTAAATATAAATAAATGAATAAAAATAAATGAATAAATAAAGCAAATAAAAAATAAAAATAAAAATAAATTAAATAATAAGTGATGATAAATAATTAGATAAATAAAAAAATAAAAAAATTTTATGAATAATAATAAACAAATTCATAAAATAATAAGTTAATAAATATCATAAAGATAACTAAATATATAAAAAATAAATATATATGTAAATAATAATAAATAAAAATTATATAAATAAATGAATTTTAGATAATAAGAATAAAATAAATAACAAAATATATGAATTATTAAAAATAAATAAATATATAAATAATTAAATATTTAAATAAAATAAAAAAATAAATGTAAATGATAAAAAATAAATTAATATATAAATAAATAAATAAATACATAAAAAAATAAATAGATAAATAAATAAATAAAAATAAATAAATAAATAAAACAACTAAATAAATTAAAATGAATAAATAAATAAATAAATAAATAACATATATATATATATATATATATATATATATATATATATATATATATATATATACATATATATATATATATCCATACATATATATATATATATATATATATATATATATATATATATATATATATATCTATATATATATATATATATATATATATATATATGTATAATATCTATATATATATATATATAATCCATATATATATATATATATATATATATATATATATATATATATAAATAAATAAATATAAATAAATAAAAAATCAAAATGAAGAAATATATAAGATCCCTAAATAAAAATAAAAAATAAATAAAATTAATAAATACTTATATACATAAAAAAAAAATAAATAATAGTAAAATAATAATGAATAAATAAACCAAAATAAATAAATAAATGAAAGTAAATAAATAAATTATATATCAAGCAAATAAATAAATAAAAATAAATCCATAAATAAGTAGAAATAAATAAATAAAAACCCAAATAAATAAATAGATAAAATAAAGATAAATAAATAAATATAAATAAATAAAGTAATAAATAAATAAATGAAAATAATTAAATAAATGAAAAATTCAAAATAAAGTATAATAAATAAAATCAAAATATAATAAGTTAATAAATAAATCAAAATAAATGAATAAAAAAATAAAAATAAACGAATAAATAAATAAAATAAATAAATAAAAGTAAGATAATATAAATAAAAATATGCAAATAAAATAAATAAATGCAATAAATAAATAAAGATAAATAAATAAATAAAAAGAAACAAATAAATAAAAACAAACAAATAAATACATAAATAGAAATAGACACACAAAGATAAATAAATAAAAATAAATAAAAATAAATCAATAAAAATAAATGAATAAATAAATATAAATAAATAAATGAATAAAAATTAATATATACAAATACAAATAACATATATAAATAGATAGATGAGTAAATATGGATAAAAAATAAATACATAAATAAGAAAAATAAATAAATAAATCAAAATAAATAAAAATATATAAATAAAAATAAATCAATCAATGAAATCAAAAAATATAAATAAAAAATCAATCAATCAATCAATCAAAATAAGTAAATGGAAAAACAATAAATAAAATAAAATATAAAATAAATAAGTGGACAAAATAAAAATAAATAAATATAAATAAGTAAATAGATATATATAGATAGAAATAAATAAATTAATAAATAAATTAATTAAATAAATAAAAGTAAATAAATTAATAAATGAATAAAAGTAAATGCAAAATAAATAAATAAAAATGAATAAATAAATAAAAATAAATAATATATATGTATATATATATATATATATCTATATATATATATATATATATATATCTATATATATATATATATATAATATATAATAATAAAACTTTTAATAGATAAATAAATATAAATGAAAATGAATTGGTAATAATATATAAATGAAAATACATAAATAAAAATAATAAATAATTAATTAATTAACCTAGAATATATTAATAAAAATAAATAAATAGAGATAAATAAATCATTCAAAACAAATAAATGCAACAAACATAAATTACAAAATAAATAAATCAAAAATAAGTAAATAATAAATAAAAATTAATAAATATATAAATGAAAATAAATAAATAAATAAAAAAATTAATTAATAAAAATAAAAGAAATAAACATGAAATAGAAATAATTAAATAAAAATTGAACAAAAATAAAAATCAAGAAGTAAAAATAGATACATAAATAATAAATAATAATAATAAATGAATAAATAAAAATAAATAAACAACTGAAAATAGATAAATAAATAAATTAATTAATAAAAATCAATCCATAAATAAAAAAAAATAAATAAATAAAAATAAGTAAATAAATAATAAATAATAAATAAATAAATTAAAAAAGTAAATAAATATAAGTAAATAAATAAATAGATAAATAAATAAAAATTAATAAATATATAAATAAATAGAAATATATATAAATTTAGAAATAAATATATAAATAAACAAAAATAGATAAATAATTAAATAAAAATAATTATATAAAAATAAAAAATAAAAATAAATACATTAATACATTGTTACGAACCGAGAGAGGTCTGCTTCAGGTTCGATATGAAAATAACCAAAAGGAATTCAACACCAACAGTTGAAACTGGGGATACGAATATAGAAAGAAACATTAACACAACAAAGGTTTATTTACAAGCTTACAAACAAAGATAAATGCAGAATCGTGTCTCCTATTTACATAAAAAAGGTAAAATCTTACACTGCATGAACTGGGGGAACAGTGAGGTAATGAAAGTACTTGCCGACCAGTTTTGCAACTCGAAGCGATGGCTTCACAAAAGGAGAACTCTAATTGTAGAGGCCTTCTTGCCTCCGTATTGCAGAAAATAATGTCTACTCTTGATACTTGAAGGGCAGGAACTCCCCAAAACCTCTAGCAGAACGTTTCTTCTCTGAAGTCTTGCTCAACGTCGAAATAACTCGGTCGTCCACTCCTGAAGACGACTTGACCAGAATTCGACCAATTCTCGGGCGCCTTTTTCTCTCTGATCCTTCATCCTTCTTTTCTTATCTCACTCTGATGATCTCTGCTGCTGATCTCTCACTGATAATCTGATCTGTGGCTCTTACTAATGATCTGCTCTCTCCTACTTCGTCCATTGTATTTATACGGCATTCTGGGTGCGGGGCTACCAGCCAGCGTCACAGGCTCCCGAGACGACAGGAATAATTTAGAAGAATCTCGACGGAATATTGCATCAGAAATCTCGGCGTTCCTCACTTCACGTCGGCGCCTGTCAAGCTCCACAACACTCCTGCCGATTCTAGAACCATCATGAGAAGAGGCACCTCCAACACATTCATGAAATCCTCCGTGTTGCAGAAGTTCTCGAGGATGTGTTTTCCTTTCGTTTATCTTTCTTTGCTATAAAGCAATTACCATGACATGTCCCCCAAAAAGAGAAAAAAATAAATTCAACTGATTTTATTCTTTTCTAAAGAGAAACAAGAATTAAACAGCAGGGGAACAATTCTGCATAAAGCTTTAATACTTCTCCATTCACTCAACCACTTGTGCCAAAACAGAAAACGGTCATTAGGCTACTCATTCTGAGAAAAATCTCTAATACATTATCCTTTCCTCTTACTTTTTCCGTTTTCTGAACTCTGATTAAAAGTTTGAAATGCTAAAACACCTCTTGCATTTTCTCAAAACTAATTTCTCTCAGTAACACTGTCACATCGAGGCGGTGGCCAAGGTACGGGGCGGGCGTTCTTTATAATTCTGAAGCAAATTTACATTCATTGATTTTGCTCTACTCTTACCCATATTAATTACATAATGTATATTTCCCTTCTCCGCTAACACTGAAAAAGGACCTTCGAACCTATAAGATATAACTTTCTTTCTGGACTAGTACTAAAACTTTATCTCTAACACACAAACTTCTCTCTTTTGCTCTAAGATCAGGTTTCCCTTTAGTTTCCCCTTGACTTCCGTTCTCCTTCGCTAGTTGCCAAACATCTCTTAAATTGTTTTTATAATACTCTAGATTAGTTGTGCAATCTTCTTTGTCACTTTTCATTTTAGGCCAAAAGTACGCCCTACTAATACACTTGAAAGTTTTATTTACTCCCAAACGTCCTTGCTCATCATGTGCTAACTTCAAAACTAGTTCACGAAGCTTCCTAGGAACCACTAATTGTTCGGTGATTTCCCCTTTACTACCTGACTTAGGACGAACATAACGACACAAAACATCGTCCTTTAAACAAAAAGTTTCCTTACACACATCATCGAGATCATCATCCAGTTCACACTCAAAAATTCGTGTTAGAGTCTCATCCTCTCTCTGCAACTTGACTAGCTCATCCTTATCCAAAATGTTAGAGCCTAATTCATCACCGTAACTAGTACTAGATACCGGTACATTTACTACATTACTTTCAACAGCTACACCTTCCGTTTGGCTATCACTGTCAACAATAGAGTTAGGTTTCTCAGCCACACTCATGCCAAGATCAACCTCGCCTCCTCTATCACACTCGTTCGAATCCACGAACTTACTCACGTTCGAATCTACGAACTTACTCTTGTTCGAATCCACGAACTTACTCATGTTCGAATCCACGAACTTACTCACGTTCGAATCCACGAACTCAAACTCGTTCGAATCCATGAACTCACTCTCGTTTGAATCCACGAACAAATTATGACCGTAGTCTATGTCTGTATCGAAACCCAACCTAGTTACTACCATTTCAGGCACTGGAATATTCCTCACAACAGGATTAACATTCTTGGATAAAGCTAAGTCATTACCAACAATAATGTCAATGCCATCAACAGGCAAACTGTCAACAACTCCAAGTTTCACTTCTCCTGACACTACCTGACTTTCTAAGTTCAACTTCAACAAAGGACAAAGAACACAAGTGCTAGGAAATCCACCTAACATGAATTTTTCTTCCATATTGATTTCTGCCCTGTTTGGCACACTCTCTCTCCTAATCAGTGAGACAGCAGCTCCTGTGTCTCGAAGCAAGACCTCTTCTCTCGAACACACTCCTCCAAGAGAGGAAACTACGCCTTCTGACAGAAATTCACCAAAAATTTTCCTAGTTTCTCTCATCACATCATTCCTACTTGACGAAAGGTTAACTAGCGATACTGGTTTCTTACCGTCCTTCCTTTCTACTGCACAATTTCTTGCTAAATGCCCTTTCCCATTACATCAGAAACAAGTTAATTCTGAGCCACTAGATGCCACCTTACTCTTAAAAACCTTAGACGTATGACCAGGTTTTCCACATGTTTAACAGGAATAGTCACTTTTACTCGCATTACTATTACTAGAACTGAAACCTCTACTGCTTTGTACTCTACCAGACGAAGGATCATTTTGTTTCTTACTAACACTCAAATTATGAGTTAGACTATATTCGTCAGCTAACCTAGTTGCTCCTGCAAAAGATACTTCTCGCCTATCTTCTATATAAAGCTTAATCTCAGGGGATACGTTATCTTTGAAGTTTTCTAACAACACTAAGTTCTTCAAACTATCAAAATCCTTAACTTTAGCGGAAGTTAACCAATCAAAAAACAGCCTTTCTAACTTCTTACCGTATTCTACATGCGTAATATTTTCATCCTTTCTCAAATTTCTAAATTTCTTATGGTACGCCTCCAGTACTAGCCTATACGCGCTAAGAACAGTTTCTTTCACGATATCGTAATTATCACATTCCTCCTTAGACATGCAACTATACACAGTAAGTGCCCTACCACTCAAGACTGACTGTAAATATAAAGTCCACATTTCTTTAGGAGAACCTACTCTTTCCATTAACTTCTCAAAACACATGAAATATGTCGTAACATCTTCCTCATCAAACCTTGGTACTAATTTCAACACTGTACTCATACCTAACCTATCAGCTCCGATTTTGTTCTCGCCTGTCCAACTGTTATGAGTACTTTGTCTTAACTGCGCAATTTCAAACTCGTGCATATGTTCTTTCTCTCTCTCTTCCTGCTTATGCATACGTGCATATGCTCTTTCTCTCTCTCTTCCTGTTCATGCATACGTACTTTCTCTCTTTCTTCCTGCTGCATTACCAACATTTCCACCTCTTGCTGCATTTTCTTTACTTCTCTCTCAGCCGCTCTTTCTTCTCTCTCGGCTGCTCTTTCATCTCTCTCATACTTTTCTCTTTCTTTCCTTTCAACATACTCACGGAGATCATTCCCCTCTAGACCTAGTAGCTTACAAGACTCAAGTGTCAAAATATGCTGGCAAAGCTCGACACAATATTACAAACCTCTGAGAGAGGTCTGCTTCAGGTTCGATATGAAAATAACCAAAAGGAATTCAACACCAACAGTTTAAACTGGGGATACGAATATAAAAAGAAACATTAACACAACAAAGGTTTATTTACAAGCTTACTAACAAAGATAAATGCAGAATCGTGTCTCCTATTTACATAAAAAAGGTAAAATCTTACACTGCATGAACTGGGGGAACAGTGAGGTAATGAAAGTACTTGCTGATCAGTTTTGCAACTCGAAGCAATGGCTTCACAAAAGGAGAACTCTAATTGTAGAGGCCTTCTTGCCTCCGTATTGCAGAAAATAATGTCTACTCTTGATACTTGAAGGACAGGAACTCCCCAAAACCTCTAGCAGAACGTTTCTTCTCTGAAGTCTTGCTCAACGTCGAAATAACTCGGTCGTCCACTCCTGAAGACGACTTGACCAGAATTTGACCAATTCTCAGGCGCCTTTTTCTCTCTGATCCTTCGTCCTTCTTCTCTTATCTCACTCTGATGATCTCTACTGCTGATCTCTCACTGATAATCTGATCTGTGGCTTTACTGATGATCTGCTCTCTCCTACTTCGTCCATCGTATTTATACGGCATTCTGGGTGTAAGGCTACCAGCCAGCGTCACAGGCTCCCGAGACGACGGGAATAATTTAGAAGAATCTCGACGGAATATTGCCTGCCAATTCTAGAACCATCACGAGAACAGGCACCTCCAACACATACGCAAAAACCTCCGTGTTGCAGAAGTTCTCGAAGATGCGTTTTCCTTTCCTTTATCTTTCTTTGCTATAAAGCAATTACCATGACATACATAAAAATGAATAAATGAATAAATAAAAATAAATAAATAAATAAATAAAAATAAATAAAATAAATAAAAATAAATAAATCAATCAAAGCAAGCAAATAAATAAATAAATAAAAATAAATGAAACAAACAATGAAAAAGTAAATAAATAAATAAAAAATAAATATATAAATAAAAATAAATAAATAGATAAGTAGAAATAAATTAAAAAATAAATAAACAAGATAAATAATTAAAAAAATAAAAATATATGAATAATAATAAAAATTAATAAAGAATAAAAATAAACAATAAAATTAGAATAAATAGATAAATAAATAAATAAATAAATAAATAAAGATAAGTAAATAAATAAATGAAAATAAATATAAATAAATAAATAAATAAAACTAAGTAAATAAATAAAAATAAATAAATAAACCTATCAATCAATCAAAATAAATAGATAATTAAAAGAAATAACTGAAAATAAATAAATAAATAAGAATAAATAAATAAAAAAATATATGAATAAAAAAAAATTTATAAATAAAATCAATAAAAAAATAATTAATAAATATAAATCAAAGAATAATTAAACAAATAAAATAAATAAATAAAAATAAATAAATAAGTAAATATAATAAATAAAAGTAAATAAATAAATAAAAAAGAAATAAAATAAATCAAGAACAATAAGTAAATGAATAGATAAAATAAGTAAATAAAATAAATGAAAAAAAAAAAAATGGATAAAAATAAATAAATAAGTAAAAGTAAGAAAGTAATAAAAAATAAACTAAATAAAAATAAAAACAAATAAAAAAAAAAAACAAATAAAAAAAAAAAAATAATAACAAATAAATAAATTAACTAAAAATATTTTTTTTTGTAAATAAATAAAAATAGATAAATAGAAATAAGTAGATAAATAAATATATAAAAAAAATAAAAAAATAAAAAAAAAAATAAAAATAAATAAAAATGCATAAATAAAAATAGTAATCAAATAAATATATATATAAAAATAAATGAATGAATAAAAATAATAAATATACCAAAGTAAATAAAAATAAATAAAAAATAATTAAATAATGATGGATAAAAAAATGAAATAAATAAATTCAAAAATAAATAAATGAATAAATCATAAATAGATAAATACATAAAGATAAGACCTATATATACAAAAATAAATACATAAATAAATAATAATAAATATAAATATAAAAATAAATAAATTTAAAAAAATATGAAAAAAACAAATAAATAGATAAATAATTAAAAAAATAAAAAATATGAAATTATTCAAAATAATAAAGAAATATAAATAATATTTGAAATAAAAGTAAAATTAAACTAAAGTATATAAATAAATATAAAATGATCGAAAGTGAATAAATATATAAATAAATAAAACAAATAAAAAACTAAATAAATATAAAATGACAATAAATAAATGAAATAAATAGAATAAATAAACATAATTAATAAACATAGCTATATAACTAAAAAATTAATAAAAAATATAAAAAATAAAGTTAAACAATCAAATAAATAAATTAAAAATAAAGAAATACAAATAAACAAAATAAAAACATAAATAATTAGAAAAAAATAAATAAAAATAAAAGTAGTAAATAAATAAAGTCGAAATAAATAAAACTAAAAACAAACAAACCAAATAATAAATAAAAAAATAATTTTGCAAAAAAAAAGAAAATAAATAAAAATAAATCATAAAAATAAATTGAATAAAAATAAATAAATAAATGATAATATACATGCGAAATAAAAGCATATTAAATAAATAGTATTGAAATGAAAATTAAATAGATAAATATAAATAAAAAAAAATAAAATATAAATAATAAAATAAATAAATTAATAAACGAATAAAAGTGAAATAAAAATAAATGAATTAACTTAAAAAACATAAATCATTCAAAATAAATAAAATAAATAAGTAAAAATAAATAAATAAATAAACCTAAATAAATAAAAATCAAATAGAAATAGATAAATAAATATATTATATAATAAAACATTAATAGATAAATAAATAAATGAAAATAGCAAAATATCTAATAATAAAAATATTATAAAAAATGAAAACTAAATGAAAATAATAAATAAATAAATTAATTAATTAATTAAATGAAATGAATAAAAATAAAATGAATAAATCAATCAAAACAATTGAATAAACGAAACTAAATAAAACAATAAGATTAATCAAAATAAGTAAATAAATCAAATAAGAGTAAATAAATATATAAAGATAAAAATAAATAAATAAAAATGAAATAATGATGAAAATAGAATGAATAAATAAATGAATAAATAAATTTAAATAAATAAAAATCCAATTAACTCAATTAAAATAATAAATTAATAAATAAAAAAAATAAATACGTAAATAAATAGATAAAAATAAATAAATAAATAATAAATAAAAATTAAAAATTAAATAAATAAAAATAAAATTAATTATATATGAAAAAAATAAAAAAAAATAAATAAATAAAACTTAAACAACTTAAACAAATGAAATTGAATAAAAAATAAATAAATAAAAAAAAAAATTAAAAAAATTAATTAGATAAATGAAAGCTAAATAAAAAAAATGCAATAAATGAAAATAAATGGGAATAAAAACTCAATCAATCAATCAAAACAAACAAATAAATAAGTAAATAAATAAATGTGTAGAAATAGCTACAAAATAAATAAAGAAAACATTAAATAAATTTGAAAAAACACCTAAAAAATATGAATAATAATTCAAAATAAATAAATACATCAAAAATAAATATAAAATAAATAAATATTAATAAATAAATGAACAAACAAAATAAAAAATAGATAGATGAATAAAATAGATAAAAAAAATGATGAATAATAAAAAAAAAATAAAAAAAATAATTAAAAATAAATAAATAAATAAAACCAAATAAGTAAATCTTTCAAAATAAATAAATAAATAAATGAAATAAATAAATGAGTAAAAAAAGAAATAAATAGATAATTAAAGGAAATCAGATAAATACATAGATAAATAAATAAAAATAATGAAACAAATAATTAAAAATAAATAAATAAATAAACAAAGATAAATAAATTAATCAAAATATATAAATCAATAAAATTAAGTAAATAAATAAATAAAAGATAAATAAAAGAAAATAAATAAATAAATAAAGAAAAATAATAATCATATAAATTAAATTAACATAAATAGATAAATAAGTAAATAAAAATAAATAAATAAATAAAAATGAAATAAATAAAATTAAGCAAATGAATATACATTAAATAAAAAATACATAAAATAAAATAAATAAATAAATAAATAAATAAATAAATAAAACGAATAAATAAATAAAAAAATAAAGTAAAAATAAGTAATATGAATAAATAAAAATAAAATATAAATAAAAATAAAGAAATAAACTAAAAAAATAAAAATAAATAAATAAAAATAAATGTATAAAAATAAAAAATAAATAAATGAAAAAAATAAATACATAAATAAATAAATAAAATAAACTAATAAATGAATAAATAAATGAAAATAAATTAATAATTGAAAATAAATGAATAAATAAATAAAATTGATAAAGGAAGAAAGAAAGAATACTAAATGAATAGCTAAATAAATCTAAAGAAATAGATGAATAAAAATAAATAAATAAATCAGTAGAATTAAATGAATAAGTAAATAAAAATAAATAAATAATATATATATATATATGTATGTATACATATGTATGTATATATGTATATGTATACATATGTATGTATATATATATATATATATATATATATATATATATATAGTATATATATATATATATATATATATATATATATATATATATATATCAGATATATATATATATATATATATATATATATATATATATATATATATATATATATATATATATATATATAACAGGCAAGGTTGGGCATCTGGAACGCCGTAGATTTAAAATGAATAGGATGGAGAAAAGCCAGCGTAACATCATACATGTATTTTCCAAATTTTCGAGACTTTGGGGTCTCATCATCAGGGCTGTAAAACATACAAAATATACAAATTAAAAAAGACTCAGTATTAATATTAATATTAATAAAAATGGAAGTACATAAAAGTTAAATATAATAATTTAAAAAATGAACTAAAAAATGAACTAAAACATATATATATATATAATATATATATAGTATATATATATATATATATATATATATATATATATATATATATATATATATATAAATTAAAAAGTGAAGAATGCTTAAAAGTTAGTACCTATCTCTATGGAGTTAAAAAACTGAGTGACGTTGTCTGGTTTGGAAAGAAGAACGTCAACTATGCTATATATAGAACTGTGGAAGAAGTCTGACCATTTAATTGGGGCCGAAGCTGTTTGATTGTTAACGACTCCAAAACAGAGAGAGAATAGTCATTGGGCGCTTGGGTGACAATACGAAAATCCTTATATGAAAATGATGTTTTACATTTATTACAATGTTCTCGTATGTTAGAAAATTCTTTCGTTTTCAAAGTACATCCCGTACATCAATAGATTACTCAAAAGTCTCAAAGATCAGAATATTACAGCTGAAAGCACTTACACCAAGAATTATATTGTTCAGGTTCATCCTATGGACTTCCTAAAATTCATAAAGATGGTGTTCCTTTACGACCAATTTTGGCGGCATACAATACCCCAAATTACCAGATTGCAAAATTCTTGGTACCATTGCTACAGCCATTTGCAAATAATGAATACGTTTTACTCAATTCTGCTAACCTTGTACCTGATATTCTATCACAGGAAGTTGACTTATATATGGTGAGTTTGGATGTCGCATCTCTTTTTACGAACATACCGTTGCAGGCGACGGTTGACATCATTTTAGATAAGATCTTTTACGAGGAAAATATTTTATATCATGGTTTTAATAAGGATAATTTTAAGAAACTTCTTGAAATTGCAGTGCAGGACACTCACTTTATTTTTAACAAGAAAGTTTTTAAACAAGTCGATGGTGTTTCAATGGGGTCGCCACTTGGCCCAGTTATGGCTAACGCCTTTATGTGCTCTTTTGAGGAACAAATGCTGGATGGTTGTCCCTTATCATATCGCCCTCTCTTTTATGAGCGACATGTGGATGACACTATTGCTCTATTTAGGTCCCGAGAAGCAGCTGAAGCTTTCTTGGAATATATCAATGGCCTACATCCTAATATAAATTTCTCAATCGAACATGAACAAGACAACCAACTTGCTTTTTTAGATGTTTTAATTACTAGGACAGAACATGGTTTTAATACGAGCGTCTTTAGAAAAACGACGTTCACAGGTCAAGGTACTAACTTTTATAGCAGTTGTTCCATAACATTTAAATTAAATAGTATTTCCACGCTATTACATCGTGCGTATACGTTATCTTCCAGCTGGCATAACTTCCATAGTGAAATAAAATTTTTACTTCAGTTTTTTAAAAATAATTCGTATCCTCCAGCCTTATTCTTGAAATATGTCAATAACTTTTTAAATGATAAACTTCAGTCACGTCAACTTGTACCGAACGTGCCTAAATTATTAATATATGCATCTATACCTTTCATTCAGTCCAACACATTCAAGGTGCAAATACAAAAAGTCATTCAGGAAACTTTTCCGGCTGTGAATCTTAAGTTGATAGCAAAAAATCCTAAAACTCTGGGTTCTTTGTTCTCCCACAAAGATAAACTTCCGGCTTTGATGCGGTTTTTGGTGGTATATTGCTTTACTTGCCCGAAATGTAAGATCGGGAAATACGTGGGAGCCACCAAAAGATTGCTCAAAGTCAGAATCGACTCTCATCTCGGAGTCAGTCACCTTACGGGATGTACTTTGAAAACGAAAGAATTTTCTAACATACGAGAACATTGTAATAAATGTAAAACATCATTTTCATATAAGGATTTTCGTATTGTCACCCAAGCGCCCAATGACTATTCTCTCTCTGTTTTGGAGTCGTTAACAATCAAACAGCTTCGGCCCCAATTAAATGGTCAGACTTCTTCCACAGTTCTATATATAGCATAGTTGACGTTCTTCTTTCCAAACCAGACAACGTCACTCAGTTTTTTAACTCCATAGAGATAGGTACTAACTTTTAAGCATTCTTCACTTTTTAATTTTTTTTATATATATATATATTTTTTAGTTCATTTTTTAGTTCATTTTTTAAATTATTATATTTAACTTTTATGTACTTCCTCCATTTAATTAGTATATAATATTTAATACTGAGTCTTTTTTAATTTGTATATTTTGTATGTTTTACAGCCCTGATGATGAGACCCAAAGTCTCGAAAAAAAATTTGGAAAAATACATGTATGATGTTACACTGGCTTTTCTCCATCCTATTCATTTTATATATATATATATATAATATATATATATATATATATATATATATATATATATAATTTAGATAGATTGCCTTATTTTAGCCAATATTTCTCATGATTTTGAAAAAAAAAATCATCCATCAAAAATAGGAACAAACTCTTAAAAATATTGTACAAAAATTAAAATACTTTTAAAACCTATTTTTGAAATAAAAATCTGTCATCAAAAGAGTGCAAAACTTCAAAAAATATTTAATTCATATATAATACTTATATACTGTTGTTTGAAATTAATTTTTAACTTATTTTTAAGTGATTTTTGAAACAAAAATCTGTCATTAAAAAGATGAGAAAACTTCAAAAAAATTATGTAAATTAAAATATATTCAAATGATTTTTTAAACAAAAATCTGTCATTATTTTTCTGTTTCATTTAATTTTTAGGCGATTTTTATGATGATTTTTTGAATAAGAAAACAGCCAACAACCATTGAATAGGAGTCAAAGGTTTTGATTTAAACATGTTTATTTGAAATTCATTCCTCTTTTTGATGGATAATTTTTGTTTCAAAAATAATTTAGAAAATTGGCTAAAAATAAGACAATGAACTATTTTGGCCTCCTTTTTTTTGTTTCAAAAATCATTTTAAAAATATGCTAAAAATAGAAGAATGGATTTATAAAAATTTTGTAAATATATCAATTTTTGC
>NC_061093.1:1647060-1649560 GCF_015104395.2 Macrobrachium nipponense | reverse complement strand
TTGTTTATTTTTATTTGTTTATTTTTATCTATTTATTTATTTGTTTACTTATTTTATTTATTTATTTATATTTATTTATTTATTTTTATTATCTATTTATCTATTTATTTATTTATTGTCATTTATTTGTTTATTTTTATTTTTATTTATTTATATATTTATTTTATTTTCTATCATTTATTTATTTATTTATTTAATTTATTTTATTTATTTAATTTTTATTTAAATTATTTTATATCTTATTTATTTTAAATAATCCATATTTTTTTTTTTTTTTTTTTTTTTTTTTTTTTTTTTTTCTTATTTATTTATCTATTTCTTTATTTATTTTTTTCTATTTTTTAAAATTATTTATTTTTATATTTTTTTATTTATTATTATTTATTTATGTATTTATTTTTTTTATATTTAGTTATCTTTATGTATTTATATCTATTTATTTATTTATTCATTTATTTATTTTTTTTTATTTCTTTATTTTAATTTTATTTATTTTATTTTTTATATATTTTTATTTATTTCATTTTTTATTATTTATATTATTTTTTTTTATTCTTGAATTTGTTTTTTAAATTTATTTATTCTATTTATCTAAATTTTATTTATCTATTTTTATTTATTTATTTTTTAATTTTTATTTTATATTAATTTTTTTTTTTTTTTATTTATTTAATTCATATTTTTATTTATTTCTATTTATCTAATTTTATTTATCTATTTAAAAAAAATAATTTTTTCTTGTTTATTTATTTGTTATTATTTATTTATTTATTTTAATTCATTTATTTTTTATTTTCCTTACTTATTTTTACTTATTTATTTATTTTTATTAATTATTTATATTTTCATTTATTTTTGTTTATTTATTTTTATCTATTCATTTACTTTTTGTTCTTGATTTATTTTATTGCTTGTTTTATTTATCTATTTACTTTTGTTTATTTTATTTACTTACTTATTTATTTATATTTATTTATTTTATTTTTAGTTATTTATTTTTATTTTGTTTATTTATTCTTTGATTTATTTTTATTTAATTATTATTGATTTTATTTGAAAATTTATTTATTTTAATTAATTTATTTATTTATTTATTTATTTATTCTTATTTATTCATTCATTTTGATTTAATTATTTATTTATTTTGATTGATTAATAAATTTTTTATTTATTTTATTTCTTTATTTAGTTTTATTTATTTATATAGTTATTTATTTTCATTTATTCATTTATTTATCTTTATTTATTTAGCTTTATTTGTTTATTTTTATTTATATTTATTTATTTATTTATTTATTTAAAAGTTTATTATTTTTATTATTTTTATTTATCATATTTATGTTATTTATTTTTATTTTTATTTATTATCATAATTTTATTTATTTTCTTAATTATTTAATTTTGATTATTTATTTTTTTATTTATTTCTACTTATTTATTATTTATCTTTATTTATATATTTTTTTGTTATTTATTTACTTTTTTCATTGTTTCATTTATTTTTATTTATTTTTTTTGTTTGTTTTGATTGATTGATTGATTTTTATTTATTTATGTTTATTTATTTATTTATTTATTTATTTATTTATTTATTAATTTTTATATATATTAATTTAATTTATTTTTATGTATTAATGTAATTAATTTTACTTTTTTTTTATTTTATTTTAATTTTTTATATTTTTTATTTTTTTTATTTTTTTTTTTAGTTTATATATATTTATTTATTTATATTTATTATATTTGATCATTTTTATTTATTTTACTTAATTTATATTACTTATATTTATTTATTATTTATTTTTTCTTATTTATTTTTGATTGATTGATTTATTATTTTCTTAATTTATTGATTGTTTTTATTAATTTAATTATTTATTTATCTATTTTTTGGGTTGTTTATTTATTTTTATCTCATTTATATTGATTTATTTTCATTTTATTTGTTATTATTTATTATTTATTTTTATTATTTATTTTTGTTAAAATTTTATTTAAATTATTTTGTATTTATTTATTTTTTATATTTATTTTTGTAATTAATTTTACTTTTTATTTGACTGCTTTTATTTTTGTAATTTTTATTGTTCATTTTTTATTTGTTTGACTGATTTTATTTATCTTATTACTGTAGGTTTTTTATTAATTTGTTTTATTAATTAATTAATTTCTTAATTCATTTATTTACTTATTTTTATTAACTGTATTTTTATCTATATATTATTAGCTATTTATTTTCATTTATTTATTTATCTATTAATGTTTTATTATATATATGTGTGTTTACTTATTTATTTTTATTTATTTATTTATTTTTTTCATTTATCTATTTTTATCTTTTATTTATTTTCAATAAAATTATTTTTTTAAATTATTCATTTATTTTGTATTTATTTTGATTTATTTATTAATTTATTTACTTTTCTTTAATATTTACTTTTATTTATTCATTTATTTATCTATATTTATATATATATATATCTATTTACTTATTTATATT